>NC_084574.2:13510000-13620000 GCF_033978685.3 Nerophis lumbriciformis
TATATATATATATATATATATATATATATCCATCCATTTTCTACCGCTTATTCCCTTCGGGGTCGCGGGGGGCGCATATATATATATGTGACACCCATTATGTACATCTTTAAATTGGGTAAATTGTTTTGCCCGGGAATCGAACCGAGCCACGCCGCCCCATGCGGCTCAAAACATAGGGTCGTTCTTTTTGTAAGCTCGAACAAACATGGTAGCAGGACAAAATATCATATAATCATTTGAATTAAATTTAAAAAAAAAAACCTCCTTAAAGATTTTGAAGCCTAAAACATATTTGCATGTCGTCTCGCTTGTCACTCACCTGCTGTGTAAAGACGACATATTTGGTTGACGCAAACACAGAAAAGCAGCGCACACACATAAATACGTACCTGTCCGTCAGTGACAGAAAAAAAACGTCTCTGCTGGGGGGGGGGGTTGATGATGATCGACAGGCAGCGGATGTCGTCGACCTCCAGCAGCGTCTCCGTTCAATGATGTCATCGTGCGTGTGATGAGCAGGAAGATAAACTGCCATCAGAAGGAGGAGACAGCCATTTGAGGCAAGACATGGTTCATTTCAGAGAAATATCAGTGTTCAGCTCAAAAACAAACGCTGCAATAGTAATTAAAATCTTTAGGACAGGGATATTCAACTAAACTGTTTCAGGGGCCACATTTACTATAAAGCTACAGATCAGGGGCCAGACTTCTCCTTTTACAATTAATCTTATTTTTATATTGTGGACAACCCTCCACAGTAGACATTTGATTTTGGTGTATTTTATTCGTCAGAGTTACTACTGTCATTATTTGTTGCCCGGATCATGTTTTGTTTAGTTGAAGAGTCCAAAACTTCTGTTTCAGCACCCCTGGGTTTGTGTTTTCTTGGTTGCCATGGGTGCTGATAATTTTTCACCTGCCTCTGATTAGGGGCACACAGCACTCCTTCTTCCCCCAAGAGTCCGTCGTGTGTCCAGCAACAACCGCTCCGTCACGACAAGCAGGTTCCCCCAAACCCAAGATCTTGTCAATTTCGTTGAGGCCAGTTAAATAGTTCCAATGTTTAGATTTGGAGAGCAGTGCAAAAAGAGGCAACAAGAAAGTTAAGACAAGACAAAGAAGCAAGCAGGAGAGATAGGGGAGAGGAAAGGGGAGCGTCCGCCCTTGATGAGTGCCAGTGAGAAAAAATAAAAAATAAAAAATAAATAGCTATTTATTTCTGCTTTTCGCCACACTCAGTCTGGCGGTCTTGTTTGCTCAATGCAACAAGTTATGTGTGTTTACCTTTTTATTCCTGAGCTAAGTTTTGTCATGTGTTTGCTTGTTGGCCATGCTAAGCTTTTCCTTTAGCTTACCATATTGTCATAATATGCTATTTGCACGCTTCCCATATTGTTGTATTCCTGCCTGACTTATTTATGGTAAATAAATCATTGTCTTACCTGCACACTGCCTCCGGAGTTCCGTCTGCATCCTGGGAAAATGATACGCACATTAAACAAGCCGTGACAACTTCTGCTGTTTTTTTTTAAGGAACTTCTGCAAAAAAGCAAGTCAAAGATCATCTCTATGACAATATTTTAGTGTTTTTATGAATCTGCTACAAAAATGTGAGGCCCTCCCAATTGTTTTTAAATTGAACTTGCGGGTCGCCAGTTGAATATCCCAAATGATGAAAAACAGAGGACCTAACATTAGAGATGTCCGATAATGGCTTTTTTGCCGATATCCGATATTCCGATATTGTCCAACTCTTAATTACCGATTCCGATATCAACCGATACCGATACATACAGTCGTGGAATTAACACATTATTATGCCTAATTTTGTTGTGATGCCCCGCTGGATGCATTAAACCAGGGGTCATCAACCTTTTTGAAACCAAGAGCTACTTCTTGGGTACTGATTAATGCGAAGGGCTACCAGTTTGATACACACTTAAATAAATTGCCAGAAATAGCCAATTTGCTCAATTTACCTTTAACTCTATGTTATTATTAATAATGAATGATATTTATCTTTGTGGAAACACTGATCATCTTAATGATTTCTCACAATAAATATATATAGAAACAGATAAATATCAATATGCAACACTTTATTTTTATATTTTCTCTAAGTGCACATTTTTCAAATTGAACATTTTCAAATGATCACTTCTAAGACAGTCTTGTGAAATCACAATATCCCATTTTAACTAGCTAGCCACTAACATTTTTTAACAAATCATGAATTACTTTGCACCATGTTTGTACAAATAATAACTCATGTAAAATACAAAAGTCAACTCTCAAATTTTTTAATAAATCATGTCACACTTTGAACTGGACACCAAATCTGTTATCTGTTTCTTTGTCAGTTAGTGAAGACCAAGTCGTTAAAATATTTTCTTTGATTTTCAAATTCTATTTGAGTTTTGTCTCTCTTAGAATTAAAAATGTCGAGCAAAGCGAGACCAGCTTGCTAGTAAATGAATACAATTTAAAAAATAGAAGCAGCTCAGTGGTAAGTGTTGCTAGTTGAGCTATTTTTAGAACAGGCCAGCGGGCTACTCATCTGGTCCTTACGGGCGACCTGGTGCCCGCGGGCACCGCGTTGGTGACCCCTGCATTAAACAATGTAACAAGGTTTTCCAAAAATAAATCAACTCAAGTTATGGAAAAAAAAGCCAACATGGCACTGCCATATTTATTATTGAAGTCACAAAGTGCATTATTTTTTTTAACATGCCTCAAAACAGCAGCCTGGAATTTGGGACATGCTCTCCCTGAGAGAGCATGAGGACGTTGAGGTGGGCGGGGTTGGGGGGGGTTTGAGGTGGGGGTAGCGAGGGGGTGTATATTGTAGCGTCCCGGAAGAGTTAGTGCTGCAAGGGGTTCTGGGTATTTGTTCTGTTGTGTTTATGTCGTGTTACGGTGCGGATGTTCTCCCGAAATGTGTTTGTCATTCTTGTTTGGTGTGGGTTCACAGTGTGGCGCATATTTGTAACAGTGTTAAAGTTGTTTATACGGCCACCCTCAGTGTGACCTGTATGGCTGTTGACCAAGTATGCATGCATTCACTTGTGTGTGTGAAAAGCCGTAGATATTATGTGATTGGGCCGGCACGTAAAGGCAGTGCCTTTAAGGTTTATTGGCACTCTAAACTTCTCCCTACGTCAGTGTACACAGCGGCGTTTTAAAAACTCATGAATTTTACTTTTTGAAACCGATACCGATAATTTCCGATATTACATTTTAAAGCATTTATCGCCCGATAATATCGGCAGTCCGATAATATCGGACATCCCTACCTAAAATGGAACCTTGAGGAACCCCACTTGATATAACTAAAAAAGCTGAACAAATGGCTACTGACTGAATCTGAAATAAACAAGTTGCCAATTCTAATATAAAGTAGTGTAAAGTTCTAACTTATATCACGCTTTGAAAGCGCTAAAAACTACCGGTGTGGTGAGTTTACATTATTCACCCATGGAAAAATACGGTAACAATAAAGGAAACAGCCGTGGGCTATCCGCAATTGACTTTTTTTTTCTAATTGTGAGAAAAAATAACCGTTAGACCTAGAGTTCATATAAGTTTATTAAATGACATTTTCGAAGCTATGTTTCACGTGTCGGGTTGAAAAAACACTCCTGATGTTTCCTGGATCCTACTCACTTTCTGGTCTGATATAATCAGTAAATCCGTGTTCTGAAAATTACTTTAAAAAAGTAATTCATTATAGTTAATCGTTACTTTACCAAAAAAGTGATTTACTTAATAATGTAACTACTCTTTGATTAATTACTAGGGAAAGCAATTAATATGTTACTTTTAACTTCACGTTTATCTTAGCATAGCTCGGCTGGTAGAGTGGCCGTGCCAGCAACTTGAGGGTTCCGGGTTCGATTCCTGCTTCCGCCATCCTAATCACTGCCGTTGTGTCCTTGGGCAAGACACTTTACTCACCTGCTCCCAGTGCCACCCACACTGGTTTAAATGTAACTTAGATATTGGGTTTCACTATGTAAAACTCTTTGAGTCACTAGAGAAAAGCGCTATATAAATACAATTCACTTCACTTCACTTCTTTAGTTTTTAAGCCAAAATGCGTCCGCTCTCCCTTTTCTGTCTACACACCACGTCTGTTTATAAGTACTCAGTGATTGTGCGTTGCCGAACATGCTCCTCTGTTCGCAGAACCAGCAATGTCACGACGTGACGACACGCCGTCATGCCCGGTATTTTTCAAACAGAGTATAGTACCGTTTCTGATTCATTAGTACCATGATACTATACCAGTACCGGTATACCGTACAACCCTAGTCAGGACTTTAATGCAACAAGTTCTCAATGTCTTGTGCCTGCTGGGTATATGCTTTCATTTAACGGTCAACTATTTTTGAACTTGTGTGCCAAATAATACAAACACTCAACTCGCCTTTAAAGAGTAGTATCACTTTACATCTTAATATCAACAGGTGGTCAACATATTTAAGACATGCGTGACTGTTAAGAATGTTCAAATGTTTGTATGCACCTTGTTGACATTGGAACAGATAATTCCCATTATTTCTCATACAGCAATAGAAACTTCCATGGGGTTTTTGGCACTCTCCAATTTATGACAAGATTTGACTTTAACATAGCGTAATACAACAGTGTAAATGAGCATGGAACACCAAATAATATCATAAAAAATCTCATTTGTCTTCATTGTTAGACTTGTTCCTTTGCTCTCTTGGTACTAGACTGAGGTGTGTGTGTGTGTGTGTGTGTGTGGAAAAAGGTATTAAAGTGTGATAATTGGAGATCTCATCCCCAACACCTGTCACAGACCATTCATCTTACACACACACACACAAGCGCAGACACACACAAATATAAAAGCTTATCCTTCCCTGATAGGTTACCCACAACAAGCTTTGAAGGCGTCAGGTACACAAACATGCAAGAGGAGTCTGAGAGCAGAGTAGATAGCAGACATTACAGCTGTCATTATCACATGTAAGGGGCTTTACACACACACGCACACACACACGCGCACACCACACGCACACACACACTTGTATTTGTTACCTTCTTGGGACCTCTGAAAAATGCCTACCTCTTTAGGACCACCCTTTCTAGATACATAAAGATTTGTATTTACAACATTAATAATGTATACATAATGTGCAAATATAAAAAAAGGTAAGCTTTTAGTTAATTTCTTTATTTTTTGTTTGTAATTGGTTTTTAATCTTCATTATTTACTTCAAGTTATTACAGGTTGTCTCTATATAAATGTTTTTTTTTTTTTTTTTATTAATTTTGGCCAAAGGGGGCGCATTTCAACTTCTTACACACACTTGTTATTACATATGTTGGCCAGAGGAGCACTTCAATTTTTTACACACACTTGTTATTTCATATGTTGACCAGAGGGGGAGCATTTACATTTTTTTTTACACACACTTGTTATTTCATATGTTGGTGGCGGCAAGTATCAAGAACCATGATTTTTAGGTTCAGTTATACAAAACTAGCTCAAATGCTAGCATAAAATATTAACATGCTAACGTTAGCATGCTAACACAGGAAGCGTTGGCATACTTCTAAGATGGGGCCAAGTATCAAAAGCCATGATTTTTAGGTCTAGACAAACAAAATTAGCTAAAATTCTAGAATCAAACCTTAGCCTGTTAACGTTAGCATGATGACATGGGAAAAGTTAGCATATTTTTAATGTGGCGGCAATCATTAAAAAAAATAAAATAATAATAATTATACAAAATTAGCTCAAATGCTAGCATAAAATATTAACATGCTAACGTTAGCATGCTAACACAGGAAGCGCTGGCATACTTCTAAGATGGGGCCAAGTATCAAAAGCCATGATTTTTAGGTGTAGACAAACAAAATTAGCAAAAATTCTAGCATCAAACCTTAGCCTGTTAACGTTAGCATGATGACAGGAAAAAAGCTAGCATATTTTTAATGTGGCGGCAATCATTAAAAACCTTGATTTTTAGGTTCAATTATTAAAAAAATAAATAAATAAAAATTATACAAAATTAGTTCAAATGCTAGCATAAAATGTTAACATGCTAACGTTAGCATGCTAACATAGGAAGCGCTGGCATACTTCTAAGATGGGGCCAAGTATTAAAAGCCATGATTTTTAGGTCTAGACAAACAAAATTAGCTAAAATTCTAGCATCAAACCTTAGCCTGTTAACGTTAGCATGATGACAGGGGAAAAGTTAGCATATTTTTAATGTGGTGGCAAACATAAAAAACCTTGATTTTTAGGTTCAATTATTAAAAAAATAAAATAAAGTAAATTATGCAAAATTAGCTAAAATGCTAGCATAAAATGTTAACATGCTAACATAGGAAGCATTGGCATACTTCTAAGATGGGGACAAATATACATATATATATTTTTAAATTAATTTTGGCCAAAGGGGGTGCATTTCAATTTCGTACACACTCTTATTTCATATGTTGACCAGAGGAGGAGCACTTTTAAAACCGACACAGAGTCAATTTGAAAAATCCTTGTTTTTTGGGACCACCCTCATTTTGATAGATTTCACCACCAGGGGTGCAAATGAGACATTCTCTATTACATGCAATGCTTTTCCTTATTGGGACCATGATTTATGTCCTAACTTGTTCACCGGTCCTCATATGGAAGGTACTTTTCCTTGTTGATGTCTCAAGAAGAGTAGAAATACAAGAACACACACACACACACACACACACACACACACACACACACACACACACACACACAAACACACACACATTTATAAATGGATATGTTTGTGATGAAGGATTTCTCCTGCGTGCAACAAATAAAGTGGCACATCTCACAGCTTAACCAACAGGCAGGCGCTCCTGCCAATCTGAGGCCCGAGCTTAATCCATCTTTTATCCTTCCACATCTTCTGCTCCTGTCAGGCCTCCTCTCAGGGTCTCCTCATCATCACCATAACCCCTCCTCACATGTAAGGTGTTGATGAGTCTTTTTCAGGAGATGACATTGTCAGAATCACAATGAAACAGAGAAGAATCCAGAAGGAGAGGATTTATTGGACAAAAGGAATCCGCATTAATTTGATCCCAACCGTCAGATCGTGGACCAATTCCAATGCCGTGAACAATTTCTAGAGTTCACCCAGGTTTTAAATGTTTTTTTTTTCGTATAAGCATGAGCCGCAAAAGTCAAACAAGAGAGTAGAGACTTCAGCAAATCCTGTGTGACTTGAGATCAGTAAACATGTGATGGATGAACTATGGAAGTCAGTTTAGGTTGAATTATTTGTGTGCGGTGAAGCGGTGACGAAAAGAGGGAAAAAAAGTACCAGAAATGGAATGTGCTAAAATTGGCTCGAGAAGTGGGGCGTGGTTTGAAGGATTCACAATTTATTTTTTATTTTTGTCATTTTTTTTTTTTTATTCGTTTAAAACAATTTCAATACTATTTGACGCAAACCTAAAGTATTTAAACACATGTTTTAGATAATTAGGAATACATGATAAACAATGCATTTAGTAGAACAAAACAACAAAAGTAACAATGAAGGAAATAGCTGTGGGTTATCCACAATTAACATTTTTTTCTGATTGTGATAAAAATGAACCGTCAGACCTAGAGTTCATATAAAGCACCCTGTCATTTATTCAATGACATTTTCCAAGCTATGTTCCACAGACAGCAAGGTAAAAATGATTTTACTTTTTTACTTTTTTTAATTATTGTAGTAGCAACATTGTTGTTAAATTTTTTTAAAAAGCACCAAAGGGACTTTTGTGTGTGTGTTGACAGTTCAGCCTACCGTTGTTCAGAGCACCAAACAGTGCAGTTCAACTTGCCGTTGTTTTTGTGTTGTTTTGATAATGGATAGATTTTTGATGTATTATCACCTTTTGTGTATATATATATATAAATTGTCGGAGGAAGATATTTACATATATCCGAATTTAAGTTGTACTTCTTTTATTTCATAGTCATATTTGAAAACAGCTCGTGTTTTCCATTTCTTCTCTTGCTGCTTTGTCTGCAAGTAAACTGTGTGTGTTAACCTTGAGGCTTTGGAATGTGTTTAGACTAGCATGTATTTTGACTACAGAGAGGGGGAGAAAGGAGAGGGTTTTGGGATCGGGAGAGAGAGACCATTTTGGCGGGGCGATAGAATGTTCTATGCTGGACTGGTCTGAAAGTATATCTGCAAAGCTTTGAAAATATACAACAAAATACCTATTCTGTCTCTGGTGGTTTTTCAACTCAGCTTTAAGTGTCGTAAAAAGCTTGGGAGCGACTTGTGACTTGAATTCCCTGGGAGGAACAACTGGTCCAAAACGCAACAATATATATATATATATATATATATATATATATATATATATATATATATATATATATATATATATATATATATATATATATATATATATATATATATATATATATATATATATATATACACGTATATAGTCGAGGCTTCTGTGGTTTATCCGTTATACAGTGCTCAAAACCGGGGTAGAGCGGAATATACGTTAGGTCAGGAAAAAACACAGAGGCTATATCATCCCTACAAGTCTGTTTCGCGGGTTTCCCTGCTTGTTAAGGGATTTTATAAACAATAAAATGTTATAAATAATATATACACATGTATATTATTTATAACAGGCTTGTAGGGATGATATAGCCTCTGTGTTTTTTTCCTGACCTTCCATCCATCCATCCATTTTCTACCGCTTATTCCCTTTGGGGTCGCGGGGGGCGCTGGAGCCTATCTCAGCTACAATCGGGCGGAAGGCGGGGTACACCCTGGACAAGTCGCCACCTCATCGCAGGGCCAACACAGATAGACAGACAACATTCACACTCACATTCACACTTTTATAAATATATATATATATATATATATATATATATATATATATATATATATATATATATATATATAAATATATATATATAAATGCCTTCAGTGACAATCTGCAATGTAAATAGTCATGAAAATAAAGAAAAGACATTGAAAGAGAAGGTGTTTCCAAACTTTTGGCCTGTACTGTGTGTGTGTGTATAATATATATATATATATATTTATATATATATATTAGTCGAGGTTTCTGTGTTACTTCCTGTTTTGAGCTTTTATATTGCATTTCCCGTTTTGCGCCGTTCGCTGCAGCATTGCTTTCTGTTCAGAGCGCTGTCAGCACACCTGCCATTTGGTACTATTTTAGTTCAGCCTTTGTGTTCGCATCTTGCCGGATCATTGTCTTAGATGTCGTTACTGCCTCATTAAGACTTTGTACTGCACCTGCCTCTTTGTCTCCGCATCCTCAGCTAACGCTGCAAGCTACAATGGCAAAACGTGACAATACATCTTTTTACACTTCAAATTTGACTTCAAACTTTAATTACGATGAATTCGCCAGCTATTGAAGTACTTTTATTTGCTTTCTTACCAAGCACTTTGTTTGACTCTCCAGTCTCATTTACCATATTGAATAACTCTTTTTAATGACTTTAAGGACCAGCACGGTGAGACACTAATTCCACTTAGGAGGTTTAGGAATAAAAGCCCCCGGTGGCTCTCTCCTGGGACAAGGCCTCTCCTGTCTATTTATCTGACCTCTGACCTGTGGGCTCCTGAGGGTGACACCATGTACGCCACTGCTGCTACTACACATATAAACAAATGGCCTCACTGTTTAAAAGTATTAGGATGCCAGCTTGAGGGCCAAAAAGGGGAGGACTGTCTGACTCCTGCCTAAACGCAGATCACAGTAGGGCCCTGGACGCCCCGTTTCCCATGAAAAAATACATGTAAAATGTCAATGAATGAATGATAGATGAAATTGTGTTCCCAGCTCATTCCTGCTCTGTCACTGATAACAATATAATTGCAAATGTATCTCAATGTTAGCATTGTAAGCTATTAGAACTGGGTTTGAGCCGTGGTTGGAGTGTCAATAAAAATGCTTGCAAATTTTTTGTTATTTTGCAGTAAAGCAAAAGTAATTATTGAATACGTTATTTCATATTAATACATCTTAGAACAAAACATGGATCAAATTAAATTCAGGTTTGATAAAAAAAAAAAACTATAAAAATAATTTTACATGAATAAAAAAAAGCTTGGAAAAAATATGTAATAGTGGACCTCCAAACAAAATTCTGCTTTGGGCCCCAGTTCAGCCTGCGGGGGCCCTGGTAAAAGGCAATGCAGCTTGCAAATTTTTTGTTATTTTCGAGGAAAGCAAAAGTAATTATTGAACGCATTATTTCACATTAATACATTTTAGAGCAAAATATGGATACAATTTAATTCAGGTTTGAATAAAAAAATTATAAAAATAATTTTACATGAATAAAACAAAGCTTGGAAAAAATTTGTAATGGGGGACCTCCAAACAAAATTCTGCTTTGGGCCCCAATTTAGCCTGCGGGGGCCCTGGTAAAATGCATTGCAGTTTAAATTAGCGTCCTACTCCGCACACTATTATTTGTGTCATTAACCACTACACACAACAAGATGAACATCTGTCAAAATCCGCACCTCTTCTGTTGAAACTGATATTTTTTTTGGACAAATACTCAACATGATGGCGCTGTTGCATTATTAAGTTTGAACGCAATTTGTATTATTTATTGCTCATTTTGGGGTGTTTTCGTTGTGTTTTACTTTCGTAGTTGTATGTGAAAGTGAAAGTGGCAGCTTGTTGCATCAACTCTAGTCTTTTTAAGGTCTTTTAAGTCCTTTGTGTTCTTGTTTTCATGTGTTTTGACCTATTTTTTGTGAACTTTTTGTAACAACACTGCAACCATAGTTTCCCCATTGTGGGATACTCCTATTCAATCCTATCATATTAATGAATTGAAATTTCTCACACAGCGCGATGCACTCAACAACATAAACTACTGTTTGGTCAAATTACAGAAGGCCTCATGTATTTAGGAGTGCACAAAGAGCTGACATATGCACTTTTTCAAGGCAAAGTTGAGATGTATCAAGTGTGAACTGACCGTGGAAATGTGCCTCGCACGATTAAGGTTCATTTGTGTTTTTATTGCAAAAGCTTTTTTTGACACTGGATTTATGTAACTGAATTTTTTGCGTTAGAATTTTGTGAACACAATTTTTTGAAAAATTATGCTGACAATGTCATTGAAAAAATGTAGTGTTTTATAATTCAGTGTAAAAAAATTCAATGTATAAAAATTCAGTGTAAAAAAAATAGTGTATAAAAATTCAGTGTTTATAAATTCAGAGTAAAAAACTTAATTGTATAAAAAAATCAGTGTATAAAAATTCAGTGTAAAAAAAAATCAGTGTAAAAAAATTTACTGTATAAAAATTCAGAGCAAAAAACTTGTGTATAAAAATTCAGTGTATAAAAAATCAGTTTATAAAAATTCAGTGTAAAATAAATTTGGTGTATAAAAATTCAGTGTATAAAAAAATCTGAGTATAAAAATGCAGTGTATAAAAATTAAATCTAAAACAATTCGGTGTAAAACAATTAGATGTAATAAAGTTGGTGTATAAAAAATCAATCTAAAACAATTCGGTGTAAAAAAAAGTTGATGTATAAAAATTCAGTGTGTAAATAATCAGTGTATAAAAATTCAATGTAAAATAATTCAGTGTATAAAATTTCAATGTATAATAAATTTGGTGTATAAAAATTATATGTATAAAAATTCAGTGTATAAAAATTAAACCTAAAACAATTCGGTGTTAAACAAAATTCACTGTATACAAATTCAATGTAAAATAAATTTGGTGTATAAAAATTCTGTGTATAACAAATCAGTATATAAAAATTCAGTGTATAAAAATTCAATCTAAAAAAATTTGGTGAACAAAAACTTCAGTGAACAAAAATTCAGTGTAAAAAAAATCAGTGTATAAAAAAATCAAACGAAAACAATTTGGTGTAAAAAAATTGTGTATGAAAATTCAGTATATAAAAATTTTGTGTGAAAAAATTCAGTGCTGAAAAATTCAGTGTCGAAAAATTAGCTGAATTTACACAGATTTTTTTTTACAATTAATTTTAAAACACTGAATTTCTTTTCAATGAAATTGTCAGCATAATTTAAAATTTGGATCTCAAAAATTCAGTGTAAAAAAAAAAGCTTTCGTGATGAAAACACAAATGAACCTTCATATCGCACCAACTTCGTGGCTGTCGTACCCACATTTGTACATGTTGTGGATACTTTGGTGATTCTGGGTAACTGTTGAAATTAAGAAATGTCAAACAATTACTCCTCAGACTGATTGAAGTGCACATCAGAGACATATGAACAATAAACACACCCCCGTGTGTTCAATTAAAATATAAAGCAGGTCTACATTATTTAAAGCAACAGATGTTTTTCCTAATTTAATTCCAACTATAGACTGCACACACGTTATTAGATCGATTGCATTCATCATGTCCTCTCAAATAGATATATGCAAGAGTGTTCTGTGTAAAATATGTCTTTTAACTGCTGACATTTCGGCCTTCAGACGCATGCACTGCTGCACTAATTTGCAATAAAAGTGGAATAGAGAACATTTTTCCACTCCAGCAAGAAGCACCTCCAACTCATTGTCTGCAGGGCCGTAACTAGGATTTGACAAACGCCGAGGCCAAAAATTTGGTGGTCCCCGAAGAACTTAGAAAGGATGAAATGATGGGTACCCCTGCACCATGTAAATAATATCACCTTGTGCAACAAGGAATTTCCAGAAAAACAAAAGCTTTTATTGAGGTAAAACTATCACGTGTTATATTATCTAACATTTTTGACAATCTGCATGATTTTGTAACAATATATTCTGTTTATTGGACAAAAGGAATCCGCATTAATTTGATCCCCACCTTCAGATCGTGGACCAATTCCAATGCCGTGAACAATTTCTAGAGTTCTACTAGGTTTTTAATTATTATTTTTTTGTATAAACATGAGCCGCAAAAGTCAAACAAGAGAGACTTCAGCAAATCCTGTGTGACTTCAGATCAGTAAACGTTTGATGGATGAACTATGGAAGTCAGTTTAGGTTGAATTATTTTTGTGCGGTGAAGCGGTGACAAAAAGAGGGAAAACATTTCCAGAAATGGAATGTGCTAAAATTGGCTCGAGTAGTAGGGCCTGGTTTAAAAGATTTGGCGCATGTTTTTTTTCTTTTTGTTATTTTTTTTAATCCGTTTTAAAACAACTTCAATACTATTTGACGCAAACCTAAAGTATTTAAACGCATGTTTTAGATAATTAGGAATACGTGATAAACAATGCATTTAGTAGTGCAAAACAACAAAAGTAACAATGAAAGAAACAGCGGGTTATCCACAATCGACATTTTTTTCTGATTGTGATAAAAATGAACCGTCAGACCTAGAGTTCATATAAAGCACCCTGTCATTTATTCAATGACATTTTCCGAGCTATGTTCCACGGACAGCAAGGTAAAAATTATTTAACTTTTTTAAAGTATTGTAGCTACATTGTTGTTAAAATTTTTGAAAGCACCAAAGGGACTTTTGTGTGTGTGTGTTGACAGTTCAGCTTGCCGTTGTTTTTGTGTTGTTTTGATAATGGATAGATTTTTGATGTATTATCACCTTTTTATATATATATATATATATATATATATATATATATATATATATATATATATATATATATATATATATATATATATATATATATATATATATATATATTTATATATACACACATATATATATATATATATCAATATATAGATCAATATACATACATACATACATACACATATACATACATACATACATGTATACACATACATACATACATATAGTACATATGAATCTGCATGATTTTGTAACAGTATATTTTGTATTAATATGCTGAAGTTGCCTGTATTAAACAATTTTACCAACATTTAAATTAAAAAAAAAAAATCTTAATAAAATTTTAATAACGACATGGTTTAGAACAAAAGACCCTGTACTTTGTAACCCAAGCACTAGTCAGGGGCAAATTTGTCCCCATATTCTTACCAGCGACAGAGCATGACGTGACCAAGAGCAGGGTACCCCAAACTTTTTTCCACCAGGGACCGCTTTAATGTATGCATTCTTTTCACGGAGCAGCTTTCTACATGTGGCAGATAAAAACAGCAACATTTACCCTTTGGCTACAATCTGGCACATTAACATTTTATATGTCCATTAAAGTGTATTGTGCCATGTACTATAACAAAGGAGTTTTATTATACATCTATTAACAAGTTATTGGTGTGTATAGTGGGACAGGCCAAAGTTCAGTCGGAGAGAATGCGGTAGTTTCTAAATTAATTCATGTTTCTTTTCACTGGTATGTTTGGGGTAAAAAAAATTAAAAAGCACCTTGTCATTCAAAAATTTATATTTAACATGTGTGTCATAGGGTGGTTTTTGGTACCGCTACCGGTATCAAAAATGTATTTCGATACTTTGATACTTTTCTAAATAAAGGGGACCACAAAAAATTGCATTATTGGCTTTATTTTAACAAAAAAATGTAGGGTACATTAAACATATGTTTAATCCAAGACAACTTGTCTTTTAGTAAACAAATAAAGGCTCCTAATTAGTCTGCTGACATATGCAGTAACATATTGTGTCATGCTTTTATTTTGTCAACATTATAAAGGACAATCTGTAAAAAATGAATTATTAATCTACTTTTATGACCAATGTATGATCCCGTAACTACTTGGTATCGGATTTATACCTAAATTTGTGGTATCATCCAAAACTAATGTAAAGTATCAAAGAAGAGAAGAATAAGTGATTATTACATTTTAACAGAAGTGTAGATAGAACATGTTAAAATAGAAAGTAAGCAGATATTAACAATTAATGAACAAGTAGATTAATAATTAATTTTCTACCGCTTGCCCTTTATAATGTTGACAAAATAATAGGTAGATAAATGACACAATATGTTACTGCATACATCAGCAGACTAAATTAGGAGCCTTTGTTTGTTTACTTACTAATAAAAGACAAGTTGTCTTGTATGTTCACTATTTTATTTAAGGACTTAACACCTGGGGATAAGTTGATTGGCAACACTAAATTGGCCCTAGTGTGTGGATGTGAGTGTGAATGTTGTCTGTCTAACTGTGTTGGCCCTGCGATGAGGTGGCGACTTGTCCAGGGTGTACCCCGCCTTCCGCCCGATTATAGCTGAGATAGGCTCCAGCGCCCCCCGCGACCCCAAAAGGGAATAAGCGGTAGAAAATGGATGGATGGATGGACTTAACTGCAATAATAAACATATGTTTAATGTACCCTAAGATTTTTTTTGTTAAAATAAAGCCAATAATGCCATTTTTTGTGGTCCCCTTTATTTAGAAAAGTACCGAAAAGTATCGACATACATTTTGGTACCGGTACCGGTATCTTAGTAGGACAAAAGCCTGGCTTTTTATGAACAATTTGGTACACTTTATTTCATAAATCATATAGTTTTGTATATGATTGATTTGTATTTAATGTACTTACTTTTTAGTAAATAAACTCTGACCTAATAGTCTGTTTATTTACATGGTATCAGTGTAGAAATATACTAAACAACTTAGTCTGATTTGTATAAACTACCTGAACTGTGAAATGCGGTGGAGACACAAACCACACACTTCGACAGGAACCTCTAGTTCCAGGAACTAAAGGATCCTGGAACTAAAGGTTCCTGAACTTTTGGTGGAAAAGGGCCAAGCAGTACGACAAAGTTGTCCACACCTTGCAAACAAAAACACACCAAACTGCAATGAGCGCTTGGCCTGCTTAGGGGGGGTAAACTAATTGTTTCTAGACAAGGCGACCTGAGAGGCGCCGGAAGGGAGGACCGGAGTGAAGGAGACGAGGAGGAAAGCAAAGGGGCCATAAATTAACCAGGTGCCGGATATTCAGTTTCCACATGGCTTTCACTGTGGACCCTTTATCTCTTTTCTTGTTTAGACCACACACACACACACCTCCAAAATGTGTGCTGATGTCCAGTTTCAATGATATCACCTTTAAGAGGCACTCTGCAAAACAAACCACTTAATAAGCAGGCGGTAATGGAGGCTGCAGGTCAGGCTTTACAGTCATATCATTAACACACACACACACACACACACACACACACACACACACACACACACACACACACACACACACACACACACACACACACACACACACACACACACACACACACACACACACACACATCCCCATTGTCTGGCCAGTAGTTATTAGCGCCCATGCTAACAGAGTTTACACATAAGTGACCTTAATTAAGTGGCTAGCGCCATTAGCCGCCCGGCTAAGAGGCTCAGAGCTACCCATCTGCATGTGAATGTGTGCGTTTTTATGCTAATGGCTTCTCCGAGGTGTGCGGTGGAATACTAACGAGCGGCTGCACGCCATGCCAAACACTTTAGATAAGTTACTCATTGGGACAGAGATAAAAACAGGACGCAGCGTTTGAGGCCTACTTTGAATGGAGCCTTGCCGCCGTTAACATGCAAGCACACACACTGATACACACACAAATAACAATGGCATCTACAAAGGACTATTAGGGCCAAACTGGGGAAAACATGTTTACTATGAGAATAAAGACAGATATCTTGAAGAGCAAAGTTGTAGATTTTAGAAAAGAACCATAAAAACAATTAAAAAAAAATATATCTACATATACACACACATATATATATATATATATATATACATATATGCGATGAGGTGGCGACTTGTCCAGGGTGTACCCCGCCTTCCGCCCGATTGTAGCTGAGATAGGCTCCAGCGCCCCCCGCGACCCCAATGGGAATAAGCGGTAGAAAATGGATGGATGGATGGATATACATATATACATACCGTATTTTCCGCACTATTAGCCGCACCTAAAAACCACAAATTTACTCAAAAGCTGACAGTGCGGCTTTTAACCCGGTGCGCTTTATATATGGATTAATATTACGATTCATTTTCATAAAGTTTCGATCTCGCAACTTCGGTAAACAGCCGCCATCTTTTTTCCCGGTAGAACAGGAAGCGCTTCTTCTTCTACGCAAGCAACCGCCAAGGTAAGCACCCGCCCCCATAGAACAGGAAGCGCTTCTTCTTCTACTGTAAGCAACCACCCGCCCCGGAAGAAGAAGAAGCACGCGGTGCATGCTGGGATATGTGACGTTTCATTTCCATTTGTGTGTTTATGTAAAGACCCCAAAATGGCTCCTATTAAGTGTGTTGTCTGTCTAATTATAAATAATGCAGACGAGGCGTGTTAACTGAGTTCTCAACGTTTACTCACAGCGTGCTCATAACCACATTCTAACTGCCAGCATACAACGCTTCTCAGGGCTACCGCGCATGCTCGTCACTATCGTTGCATGCTGGGTAGTGTAGTTGTTGTATTTGCTAGCTCATAACATCACATTAAGAGACACGCTTACGCGCTTAATTCAATACTCGCCGTCATTCCGGGTGGATTGACAAAAGACCTCCAGCCGCTAGATATTGGTGTCAACAGGGCATTCGAAGCTAGACTGCTAACTGCGTGGGAACAATGGATGACCGAAGGCGAACACACCTTCACTAAGACAGGGAGACAGCGCCGGACGACATACGCCCAACTTTTCAATTCGGACACCGAAGGAGAAAAATTCGAGGGTTTTATGAATGAAGAATAACTTCAGAAAGTGAGCGTTATGTTTATTTTGTGTGTTGTGACATTAACGTTCGAGCAACATTATGTTGCTATTGCTCTGCACTATTTTGAATTTTACTATGTTTGTGATTGCACATTTGCGTACATTTTGGGAGTGAACAGAGTTGTTAGAACGCTGGTTTTTAATATATTATTAAAGTTTGACTAACCTATCTGACTGTTTTTTTGACATTCCTTTAGCGCAGTTAGATGCGGCTTACAACACCGGGCGGCTTAGAGGTGGACAAAGTTTTGAAATATGCCGTTCATTTTAAGGCGCGGCTTTTAACCCAGGGCGCCTTATGGTGCGGAAAATACGGTACATATATACACACACACATTATATATATATATATATACACATACATACATACATACATACATACATGTATATATATATATACAGTACATATATACACATACATATATATATACACACATACATATACATATATAGACATATGCATATATACACACATATATACATATATACAGTATACATATACATTATATATATACAGTATACATATATATACACATTATATATATACATATATACATATATTTATACATATATATATATACATACACACACACACACACACACACACATACATATATATATATATATATATACATATATATATGTATGTAAGTATGTATGTATGTATACATACATACATACATACACACATATATATATATATATACACATACATATATGTATATATGTGTATATATATATATATATATATATATATATATATATATACACATACATACATACATACATACATACATATATGTTTATCCAGGAAGTATTCGCAGCGCTTCCCTTTTTCCAAAATGAAATAAATACTTTGTCCTCAAAATTCTACAGAATACTACTATATACATTTTCCCCCTAAAAATTGTCATTTAAAAAACATGTTTTTCAGATACGACTTAATTTTTTTAAATATTAAAGATATATAAATACAACTCTTCAGTAAAATATGACACATTTGTCTTGAAAATAAACCTTTTATTCTTAAAACAATTTTATTTTTTAAAACTGAATTGCATCTCATAATTTTAAAAGTCACTCTTGAAGTATAATTAAAAACAATAATGTGTCTAAAATACGACTTTCGCTATAAAAAAAATACAGAATTTTCCTAGAATATATAATTTATGTTCTTCATACAGCCTATGTTTTAGTTACAAAAATTTTTATTTTTTATTTTTTAAATACATTTTTTTTTTTTCTCCAAAAATATAAGACTTTTTCTTTCAAAAAATAAATTGCTCTACAGCTTTATGTTTACAACCGTGACTCACAGTGATAACAATTAAAGGTGTTTTATTTTTAATATTACAATATGAGTAGTCTTTGCTTGCAAGTTCAATCCAATAATAATGATTTGCCTCACCTGTGTACAAGTCCAGTCGGGCTCCTTGTATGTTTTTATTGTCGCTGTAGCTAATGGATTCTCGCCCCGCTGCTTCGTAAAGCTTCCAAAATGGGGTCACGGGGTCAAAGGTCTGCCTTTGATGTGACCCGGACAGGGAGGAAGAGGAAGCGGAAGGAAGGAAGAGGATTCTTCATGGACTAGTTGTAAAAGACACTTGGTGAAAGTCAACATGTTTATAGAACAAATCTACGGTTTAACAGCGCTTCACATCTTTTTACACTTTACGGTAAAAAAAATAAACCTTACCTGTACAATACAGTTATTAACAGTTCTATTCAATGTTTCATACATCCCTCCCGTTAAATCCTGCACGTTATAAAACGGAGTCTTCATCCACTAGGGCGGTAAAGAGGTTAAAAGGTGCACAATGTGTTTTTCTCATCTTCAAAACAAACACTATTGCTCCAACATCTCACACGAGACCTCTCACGCGACCTTTCACCTTCTCGTCCAGTCATCCTCTGTGTTTAAATTCATTAGTGAGGAAAAGCGGACGACCTTTGAAAACACACACACACACACACACACACACACACACACACACACACACACACACACACACACACACACACACACACACACACACACACACACACACACACACACACAAATTGTATTTGATTGGACTTGCATTAAAGTGTAAACGTGTTGAAGTGGGACAGCAGTGTTATTAGAGTGTGCAGTATCATTAGACAACTTGTTGGAGGAGCACAACACATTTACTGGGAAGAGGCCTCAGGCACGCACACACACGCACGCACACACACACACACACACACACACACACACACACACACACACACACACACACACACACACACACACACACACACACACACACACACACACACACACACACACACTTTAATTCCCCTGCCCTCACCATGACACACACACATGCACACACAAACACATCAATTGTTCTTACTGACTTAATGATTGTTGGCTTTCTTGTTACCTCCACCAAGGAAATACATTGGATCCTTGAAAGTGGGACGAAACTTTGGAGTTCAAAGCGTCATCAACGATGACGTCTACCAAGACATCGCAATACTTCAGAAGTAAGTATGCACGTATTTACTTTTTCTTTGGCTTTTTTTTGTACGTGGAAAATCAGAAGGGTGTACACAGGTACTCACATGATGTCACTTATGAACCATTGAGTTTGTGTTTATTTGGCACATGCGTGCATACAACATGATGCATCACAATTTCCAGTTTCTCTATTCAACATGTTCGAAAAGGAGTAGGAAGAAGCAGAGATTATTTAATCCTACCCCCTTTTCCTTTACATAGCAGTTGCAAAAACTTTTGTTCACTTCCTGTTCTCAATTTAGGTGGATGGATGGATATCTAGATAGATATATACCGTATTTTCCGCACTATAAGGCGCACCGGATTATTAGCCGCACCTTCTATGAATTACATATTTCATAATTTTGTCCACCAATAAGCCGCCCCGGACTATAAGCCGCGCCTACGCTGCGCTAAAGTGAATGTCAAAAAAACGCTGCGCTAAAGTGAATGTCAAAAAAACAGTCAGATAGTTCAGTCAAACTTTAATAATATATTGAAAACCAGCGTTCTAACAACTCTGTCCCAAAATGTACGCAAATGTGCAATCACAAACATAGTAAAATTCAAAATGGTGTAGAGCAATAGTAACATAATGTTGCTCGAACGTTAATGTCACAACACACAAAATAAACATAGCGCTCACCTTCTGAAGTTATTCTTCATTCGTAAATCCTTCGAATTCTTCGTCTTCGGTGTCCGAATTGAAAAGTTGCGCAAGCGTGGTATCCAAAATGGCCGGTTCCGTCTCGTAGAAGTCATCGGGAGTCAGTGTCGCTGTTGTTCTGTGAATCCTGCCTTCCGGAAAGCTCGGACCACAGTTGTGACCGAAATATCTGCCCAGGCATTTACGATCCACTGGCAAATGTTGGCGTATGTCGTCCGAGGCTGTCTGCCCGTCTTAGTGAAGGTGTGTTCGCCTTCGGAGCTGTGTGAAAAAAGCCACCCGGCCTCTTCGCGTAAACTTCCCTTAACCACTCGCTCATCTTTTCTTCATCCATCCATCCCTTCGAGTTAGCTTTTATGATGACGCCGGCTGGAAAGGTCTCTTTTGGCAAGGTCTTCCTTTTGAATATCACCATGGGTGGAAGTTAGCATGGCAAGCTAGAACCACAGTGAAGGATGACTTCTCATTCCCTGTGGTGCGAATATTCACCGTACGTGCTCCCGTTCCACAGTGCGGTTCAGTTGCTGTGAAATACGGTAGTAATCCGTGTGCGGATGGAGAGATTGCGTCTTTTTATGAACCGGATCGCTTAGTAGGAGCCATTTTGTGGTCTTTACAGATGTAAACAGGAAATGAAACGTACGGTGATATCCGCGCGTTTTTTCTTCTTCTTCCGGGGGCGGGTAGAAGAAGAAGCGCTTCCTGTTCTATGGGGGCGGATGCTTTCCTTGGCGGTTGCTTGCGTAGAAGAAGAAGCGCTTCCTGTTCTACCGGGAAAAAAGATGGCGGCTGTTTACCGAAGTTGCGAGATCGAAACTTTATGAAAATGAATCGTAATAAAGCGCACCGGGTTATAAGGCGCACTGTCAGCTTTTGAGAACATTTGTGGTTTTTAGGTGCGCCTTATAGTGCGGAAAATACGGTAGATAGATAGATGATATCTAGATAGATGGATATCTAGATAGATAGATGGATAGATGGATGGATATCTAGATAGATAGATGGATGGATGGATATCTAGATCAGTGGTTCTCAAATGGGGGTACGCGTACTCCTGGGGATACTTGAAGGTATGCCAAGGGGTACGTGAGATTTTTTTTAAATATTCTAAAAATAGCAACAACTCAAAAATCCTTTATAAATATATTTATTGAATAATACTTCAACAAAATATGAATGTAAGTTCATAAACTGAACATCAAATCAAGTAGACTATTCCATTCAATACAATGCAACAATGCAATATTCAGTGTTGACGGCTAGATTTTTTGTGGACATGTTCCATAAATATTGATGTTAAAGATTTCTTTTTTTGTGAAGAAATGTTTAGAATTAAGTTCATGAATCCAGATGGATCTCTATTACAATCCCCAAAGAGGGCACTTTAAGTTGATGATTACTTCTATGTGTAGAAATCTTTATTTATAATTGAATCACTTGTTTATTTTTCAACAAGTTTTTAGTTATTTTTACATCTTTTTTTCCAAATAGTTCAAGAAAGACCACTACAAATGAGCAATATTTTGCACTGTTATACAATTTAATAAATCAGAAACTGATGACATAGTGCTGTATTTTACTTCTTTATCTCTTTTTTTCCAACCAAAAATGCTTTGCTCTGATTAGGGGGTACTTGAAGTAAAAACGTTTTCACAGGGGGTACATCACTGAAAAAAGGTCGAGAACCACTGATCCAGATAGATGGAATGATGGATGGATGATGGATGGATGGATGGATATCTAGATAGATAGATGGATGGACATCTAGATAGATATATAGATAGATAGATGGATGGATGGATGGATATCTAGATAGATAGATGGATGGATTGTTGTCAGCATCAACACACATTGCCGTTATGATTCTCAAGCCACGATTAGATGAAAATAATACCTAATGCCAGCTCCCCTCTTGCTAAGAGTTGTACTTAATGTCCAAATAAGTACATCCCCCTCGCTGTGATGTCACGGCGTGGCCGGAGTACAAAACACCGCAAACAGAAGCATCTGAAGATGCGTTCAAGCTCACACCAAAATGCATGAACCTCGTGATTTGATGCTTTGGTATAAACACGAGTATACGACATTCATAAGTTATTCAAAGTCAGAAAAGAACATCTTCATCCGAGTCCCCCTTAACTCTTCGACTCCTCACATTATTCAACCCCAAAGTCTAACCCAGTGAGTCAAATAATTGAATTGTGCACCCTACAAAACACCCACCATTACTATAGTGCAGGAGTTGTCAACCCAACATGTTGAAAGAGCCATTATGGACCAAAAATACAAAAAACAAATCTGTCTGGAGCCGCAAAAAATTTAAAGTCTTATGTACCGTAAGTGTTATTATGTAAGTAAGTGTCTCAGAGGATGAGATCATTCCTGGAAATAACTGGCTTAAAACTGCCAAGGGTAACGATGAGTGTGCCCAAAAAATGGCAAAAAATTATAATGGATTTATAACAATCTTTGCAAGCTGGGTAACGTTTGCTGTGGTCTGGAACAACATGGCACACAATCAGAAATGCAGCCACTATTACATACAGATAATGTGTCATGAGACATGCAAATACAAATTAAGTACACAGAAGACATAAGTAAAGGAAACTAAATGAACTCAAATATAGCTACAAATGATATGGACACACAGCTAGCCTAAATAGCATGCTAACATAGACTATTATCACTCCACGCAAGTCAATAACATCAACAAAGCTCACCTTTGTGCATTCACGCACAGCATAAAAAGTTTGGTGGACAAAATGAGACAAAGGGGGAGTGGCATAAAACACGTCTTTCTGTGGCTGCGTCGGACTAAGTTGTACATGTAAACAAACTACGGTGAGTTCAAGGACTGTCGAAATTAGTAGGACAAAACGGCGTTGGCCAAATACTCTCATCAGTGAAGCATGTTTAATAAAAACAGTAGAATTTCTAACGAATAGGAAGGTTTGTGTCATGTTTGTCCCACTTCATAAACCATAAAAAAATATATATATATATTTTTCCCTCATTTTTTTCCATTTCAAAAAAGCTCGAAGGAGCCACTAGGGCGGTGCTAAAGAGCCGCATGCGGCTTGAGAGCTGCGGGCTGCCGACCCCCGCTTTAGTGTGTTTAGCCAAACCACTATGGAAGTTTGTACACACCTTTCGGGAACTGAGCACATATCGGTACAACTTGAGCAATATTTTATTGAAAAACATGGCTGCCATCAGGCAAAACGTCTTTTGACATGGACGAGACTTCACAACTAATAGGCTATAAGTCGGCGACCATTTGTCTATAGCAGTGTTTTTTAAACCGTGGTACGTGTACCACGAGTAATACGCAGGTTACAGCTAGTGGTACTTCAGAGAATCCCTTGATTAAAGGACAGTGTTTTATTTTGTGTATTAAAACAGTGTTACTGTTCAAACTGTGTGTAACGTTAGAGTGGCCAAAGATATTAAAAGTCATTTTTACTTTTTATTGAATACTTATGCCTACTACGCTCCTGTATTTTAATGCAAGTCATTACGGTAGTACTTGGAGAGCAAAGTTTAGTTTTTCTGAGGTGGTACTTGGTGAAAAAAGTTGGAGAGCCACTGTTAGAGGTCTTTTTTTTGGACACTGAATGGGAATTGTGTACGTGTCTATGACAGGGGTGTCCAAACCTTTTCTAGTGAGGGCCAAAAATGTAAGGCTGCGGGGTCCACTTTGATAGATTTAGTACATCACAGATACTAGAAACAATACAATGTATAGGTCTATCAATATATGCTAAGCCAGGGGTCCCCAAACTTGTTGACACGGGGGCGCATTGGGTTAAAGAAATTTGGACGGGGGCCGGGCCGTGTGTGTGTGTGTGTGTGTGTGTGTGTGTGTGTATATATACCGTATATTACCAATTAAACGCCCTTGGGCAAATAACCGCCCATGTCCTAATATCCGCCCGGGGTCTGACCCCATTTTGTGAATTAACCGCCTCTTCCTAATAACCGCCTATGTCCAAATAGCCGCCCATGGGCTGTTATTTGCATAATTTAGATTAAAATGCTACTGGGGTTGCGTTTGCTGCAGTATTATTGTTTTGATGGTTTTATAGAGTACTTGGTACCATAATTTTATTTTTCCTTTATTTAAAACTTGGAGTACTGTAGCCTTTATTTTATTTAAGTGATAGTAATATTGTTCTGTTTTGATGGTGGATTTTATACTTGAGTAGTTGGTACCATAATTTTATTTTAAAAAGTTTATTTATTTTTAGTAATGGCATTCTATTTGACAATTGTTGCACTACTGCCATGTTGAGGCCTTGTTGATCTCTTGTCTTTTGATAGCCTACCTCATGTTGATCTCTTGTTTTTTTGTTTGTATGTTTACAATAGCTTTTACATTTAAAGTTTTTTGTACGAAAAAAAAATACCGGACAGTAACCATTGTAACCAAATAATGGCCTGGTGCAGGCTGGTGCAAAAATAAATAAAAGCCTTGTGCAAATAACCGCCTGCTTCTTTTAAATGCCTGTCTCCAAAATCGATTTTGTGAAATAAACGCCCGGGCTACTATTTGGTAATATACGGTATAATATATATATATATATATATATATATATATATATATATATATAGAGAATATATGTAAATATATATATATATATATATAACATATGTAAATATATATATATATATATATATATATATATATATATATATATATATATATATATATATATATATATGTAAATATATACACACATATATATACACATATATATATACACGCACACACACACACACACACACATACATATATATATATATATATATATATATATACATACATTCCGAGCGGATTGATGTCACGTTATCGATGGGAAAATGCATTTTTTAGACAATGTGATTTGCATGAGCGGCTAGGAGACACCGAGAGTACCAAGTGGTAGAAAATGGATTAGACAGGAGAGATTTGAAAAAATTATAATAAAAAAAAAAAGTTTTTTTTTTTTTTGACTTGTGACTTTTTGCTGGCCTTAGTTTGGGGACACCTGTGCCAAACTATCTGAAAACAACATCCACATCTTAGCTTTGTTTGTCAGTAACAAAGTATATTCTATGTAATTCTGCCCTAAATTATTCGGTCACTTTCCAACATAAAATTGGTTAAATCAACTAAACATATCAATACTACAGTGGTATTGGCCACTTGACGAGAATCGTATAACTTAATCGGTACTTCACACATGCTAACTGTTAGCATGCCAGCTTTTTCTGAGCTAATATTGCATGCAAATGCTTCATAGTCATATAACTTGGTACTTGATGCATTCTAGCTGTTAGCATGCTAACATTAGCATCTAAGTTTCAGCATCCACACACAATTTCTAGTTTTTTCTGTGTAGTCCTCTGAGCCGGCGTGTGTTTATTTTGTCTTTAAAAACGTGTCATGGGCCAATAAAAACTAAGCCCCGGGCTACACTTTGGACACCCCTGGTATATGACAAGTAATATTATTCATTAAAAGGTGACCTGTACAGTTAATAGAGCTTCTTTATTCTATTTTATTTTCTATTTTCTTTTTTTTTTTTAATGGGAAAAAATGGTTCAAACCCCTCAAATAATGTGTGAAGTCCACCTTTCAGATTACTATCACGCCGTTATTAACACACACTAACAGATCACCAGTGACTGTGGGGTCATTTGTAGGACACTTTCTCAGCTGTTGTTTTTGCTTGTTGTCCACTCCATCCTCCCTCATCTTCTCCACTGACTTCACCTTCTAGAATAACATAATTTCCTCCCACCTCCCCCTCAGCATTATCTTTGTGTCTCATATACACACACACACACACACACACACACACACCCCTCCCCGTCCTTCCTCCTTCTCCTCGCCTCTGTCTTTCCCTCTTTCATTTGTTCTCCACTCTTTCGTCCGCTCTCTTCACTTTGAGCCAAATAGATTTTCAATTACTGTGCTGAGTGCCTGGAAGCTTCTATATTTCCCAACCTGACCCCAATACAGCCTAAGTCTCACACACACACACACACACACACACACACACACACACACACACACACACACACACACACACACACACACACACACACACACACACACAAAGTTCTTCTCATACACTTCCGCCTCCACTTACAGCCTAATGGAGTGGTGGCGAGGGTGGCGAATGTCTTCAGGACCGCCAAGGAACCAGGCGGACCACCTGATACACGCTTTGAGGAAATACGTTGCATCAAGTTAAGACAGCATGACTAAAATATACACATTTAAAATAAAATATGTAATCGAATCAAATCAAACTTAAATGATAAATGGGTTATACTTGTATAGCGCTTTTCTACCTTCAAGGTACTCGAAGCGCTTTGACAGTATTTCCACATTCACCCATTTACACACACATTCACACACTGATGGCGGGAGCTGCCATGCAAGGCGCTAACCAGCAGCCATCAGGAGCAAGGGGTGAAGTGTCTTGCCCAAGGACACAACAGACGTGACTAGGATGGTAGAAGGTGGGGATTGAACCCCAGTAACCAGCAACACTCCGATTGCTGGCACGGCCACTCTACCAACTTCGCCACGACTTCATTTATAAAGCGCTTTTCATACATAAAATGCAACGAAAAGTGCTTTACAGACTTAAAAACAATACCCCGATGACCCGCACCCCCCATTATCACACACAAACACACACATGTGCACACATGGGAACAAATGAATGAATGGCTGAGTACAGAGGGGACAGGTGAGTAAACACTATCACAGGAGCCATCTGCACCAGGTCGTCATCAGACCATGGCCACAGCACGGCCGATAACCCCTGAGGGAGATGGAAAGTACAAATAATAAAACCTTTAAAATAGTAAAAACCATGAGGAGAGATAAAGGATAAAATACATGTAAGACATTTAAGAATAAATCATATAAATAAATATACATAAACACATACATACATATACATACACACATATACATATATATATACTGTATACACCGTATTTTCCGCACTATAAGGCGCATCTAAAAACCTCGAATTTTCTCAAAAGCTGACAGTGCGCCTTATAATCTGGTGCGCCTTGTATATGGACCACTATTGAGCCACAACAGGTCTCGCAACTACGGTAAGCAGCAGCCGCCGACACCATTTTCCCCCGTAGAAGAAGAAGCGCAAGGCGTGCCGTTTCATTTCCATTTGTGTGTTTATGTAAAGACCCCAAAATGGCCGCAGAGTTTAAACTCAAGGCGATCAGTCATGCAGTAGAACACGGGAATAGAGCAGCAGCGAGAGAATTTAACATTGTCACTGAACTGCTAGACAACAGCAGCGACACTGACTCCATTAATGACGACTTCGACGAGACGGAGCCGGGCATGTTGGATGCCGTATTCGCCCAACTGTTTAATTCGGACACTGAAGAAGAAGAATTTGAGGGATTCGTGGATGAGGAATAACTTAATAAAGTGAGCTTTACATGTTTATTATGTGTGTTGTATTGTGTGACATTACCGTTTGAGCAACGTTGAGTTATTGATATATTGTTATTTCTCTGCACTATTTCGAGTGTTACTATATTGTGATTGCACCAACGTTTGATTTACCGTAAAAGTATCACTGTTTTTGGAAGTGAATTGTGAATCATATTTATATAGCGCTTTTTCTCTAGTGACTCAAAGCTCTTTACATAGTGAAACCCAATATCTAAGTTACATTTAAACCAGTGTGGGTGGCACTGGGAGCAGGTGGGTAAAGTGTCTTGCCCAAGGACACAACGGCAGTGACTAGGATGGTGAAAGCGGGTATCGAACCTGCAACCCTCAAGTTGCTGGCACGGCCACTCCACCAACCGAGCTATACCGGTTTTTTACCTGTTTATTGAATCGAGGAAAAGTTCCCCTCCACTATGTGATATAAATGTTGCACTACATGCTATACCTTGCTGTTGTTAAAAGATAAACGAAATACCACGTCACTGACTTTACCTCGGGGGAAATAATAAAACAGCTGTTTATTCATTTTGGGAGTGAACGGAGTTGCTAGAACGCTGGTTTGTAATCTATTAATAAAGTTTGACTGACCTATCTAACTGTTTTGTTGACATTCCCTTTAGTACAGCTCCATCTAATGGATGCATAACGTAACCCCAGCCTCTACTGTAGCGTCTATTCTATGCGCCTTATAATGCGGTGCACCTTATAATGCGGTGCGCCTTATATATGAACAAAGTTTTAAAATAGGCCATTCATTGTAGGTGCGCCTTATAATCCGGTGCGCCTTATAGTGCCGAAAATACGGTACATGCATATATATACATACATACACATACATATATATATACACACACCAACATTTTGGACAAATCTTCTCATTCAATGAGTTTTCTTTATTTTCATGACTATTTACATTGTAGATTGTCGTCACGTCTGCTTTTCCTCCATACAAACAGCGTGCCGGCCCCTGTCACATGATATATGCGGCTTCTACACACACATAAGTGAATGCAAGGCATACTTGATCAACAGCCGTACAGGTCACACTGAGGGTGGCCGCATAAACAACTTTAACACTGTTACAAATATGCGCCACACTGTGAACCCACACCAAACAAGAATGACAAACACATTTCGGGAGAACATCCGCACCGTAACACAACATAAACACAACAGAACAAATACCCAGAACCCCTTGCAGCACTAACTCTTCCGGGACGCTACATTATACACCCCCCCGCTACCACCAAATGTTGATATTTACCTCAGAAGGCTGCAAATAGAAAAGAGGCATTCAATTTTTTATTTAAATTTTATTTAATATACCATTGATGTTTTTTCGTTTGTTTTTTGAAAGTTGATTTTGCACTATTAAGTTATATAAGCGTTGCTTGTTCCATATTCAGTGTCAAAGCAAATCAGTGTAGCAAACTGAGCAAAAATGTACGTTTCATCCATGCACTTTTTCTTGCTACTTCAAGCCTTGAATGCTTGATTCATTCATTATTGTTATTTTATTTTCAAATGTATTATTAGCCTGTGGAAAAAGTTTATTTTGATATTTACCTCAGAAGGCTGCAAATAGAAAAGAGGCATTCAATTTTTATTTAAATTTTATTTGATATGCCATTGATATTTTTCAATTATTATTATTATTATTATTTGAAACTCGATTTTGCATGTCACTATAAAGTTATATAAGCCTTGCTTGTTCAATATTCAATGCAAAACTTGTTTGGGTCCTTATTAAAAGGTTAATTTGTTCAACCTTGGCCCGCGGCTTTGTTCAGTTTTGTATTTGAGTTTGACACCTCTGCTATACACGCTCTATGTTAATGTTTCCATTAGCAACATTAAATGGGGTGTGTGTATGCCATAATTTTCCTCAAAATAATGATCATTTTAAGCCACTAGCACAATAGTTTGTCATTTCCCATCAGACAGCACTGCTCTAGGTTACTGATATCATTTCTGAGACCTTTTGTCAAGCCTCTTTTTTTTTCTCACAAAAATCACAAAAAAGCCAAAGAAAAAGAAAAATACACGTGGAGATCTCACATGACGTGCACAGCTGCACAGTGAAATGACATCTGGCAGCCAACAACCGTTTTCAATCTTCGTGCGTTCACACCGCATGACGACAATTTACAATTCATGGAGCACTTTGTTTAAACACCGCCGCTCCCGCCTGCCGCCTGCATGCTTTTCCCCATTAAGGCGAGGGAGCGGTCAGAGGTCACCAGCCTAATGCCTTATCGCGAATGCAGCGTGGCCAACCTTATTACTTAGAGCTTAGAGAGCAAACACACACACCGAGCAGGCGTAAATGCGTTTATCGTCAGCCGGCGCGGTGCTTTCGGGCGCCGTAGGTGAGACAATGGCCTCGGGGCATGTCGACAGCACTGTGCCGCACACGCCGGGCCATGTGCGTTTCACACACACACACACACACACACACACACACACACACACACACGCACGCACACACACACACACACACACACACACACACACACACACACACACTTGTCAGCAAAAAAGGAGAACGCAGAAGGTCTTAGTAGTACTAAGAGCCTATTAAAACATCTTGTTCCCTCAAAAGAGGTCATGGCCTTTGCGATGGAAGCCAGCAAAAACTACAGTCTCTCCTCCTGTTGGTCAGAGTCCGTCTAATTGGCTTTGATTTACGAATTATTTCTATTAAAAACGTAACTCTGGTGCAGTGCCGGCCCAAGCCTCCATGGGGCCCTAAGCAAAATTTGATTTTGGGGCCCTCTATTTCTGCCAATAATATTGATTGTTGATCATTCACACACCTACTATAAACTCATTGCGGCTCTGGCAGTGTTGTTTACATTATCCTATTGTCAGCCTGGCATGTCTTTACAAATGACATGTCATTTATAAAGATATGGGGGTGGCCCAGTTAAGAACATAAATAACACCAATGAATGAACGAATGATGTCCAGAGTGCCACATATGGTTCCTAATCTTAAAATGTAATTACTAGTTTATATTTTTAGTTAATTGTTCATATTTAATGTTTACTTTGTACAAAGAGAGCGCAGTCTACTGAAGTTAAATTCATCAATAGTTTTCCCCTTTGAAAGACGCAAGGCAAATTCCTTCCATTTCACCATGTTGCTACAATGATCTTCACTGATTTCATGCTGTTTCAGCAGTGCACCTATGTTGACCCAATCCCGCTGTCCCTCGGCTGCCAGTTTCAAGGACTTTTTGGAAAATAATTTGCAGCAAAAGCAATAGACTGCATCTTTACTTCTTGAATAAGTCAGCCAGCTACGCTTGACTTTTTCCCCATTGACTAGCTGTCTGTAGGTATAATGATAATGAAAACTTCGGCCATCATGCCGTTTGGGGAATGAAAAGTTCTCCTTAATAGACAGTGGTCCTCTGATCACCTGCTCAGTCCTGTCTGAATCTGAGAGGAAAGAAGGCCACTCAGCTGGGTCAACTGGCGAAGCTGATGATGGTCCATGGTGTGATGGGGACGTTGTGGTGGAAGTTGCTGAGGAAGTGACCAAAGAAAGACAATGACTAAAAAAGAAGGACCTATAAGGTCATTAAATTGCACTGTTGGACATAATTATTAATCTCAGAATGTTCTGCAGTACAATGAGCAATTATAAAGGGTGTTTTGCAGTTAACTTACTAGATAAATCAGCTGTGGTTTCAGACATGGAGGGGACAGTGGGCACAGAGGATGGAGGTGTGTGAGAGAGCACTGTAGAGGATGGAGATGGACCTAAGATGAAATACATACATACATACATATAGGCACACATATTAATGAGATACTTTGAATATATTAATTTCCCTTCGGGTGTAATGTTTATACGAAGAAATTAAATGTATACTGTATGGTGACAGTCTTTTCCTCACCTGATTCATCACTCACAGTTGAGCCTGAGGATGTGAACTGGCTCTGGGCTGATTCTGTGCCTCCAAAGTATTTTAACAATGCTCCTGGGGAAGTTTCACATAACTTATGAATTGATGTAAAAAATTATGTTTATTTTCCTCACATAAATTGCCGTGCTCTGCTGCAAACAATTTGTGCAAACAACATATCTCACTAGTAACCTGATGCTAAAAACATATTGCTAGCACCGCGCTAGCTAGCTAACGTCACCTAGCTAAAGCTAATTACAGCTACACATCTCTTTGATAAACTTTTTATTACCAAGTCATGCAAACATACCTTTACCATGGCATTTTTTCTCCTCTTCCACTTTCTTCTTCTTCCTTTTTTCTGCACCTGAAGGATATGTCCTTTTTTGTGACATTGTTTTGCCTCTATCTGCGCAGAAATCATCAGTCAGACTCTACATGCAAAAAATAAAAAATAAGAATTTTTTGTTAATTGCTTTTGGGGGCCCCCTGCTGGCCGCGGGGCCCTAAGCAAGCGCTTAGTACGCTTATGCCTTGGGCCGGCTCTGCTCTGGTGACACTAACGAGGGAGCGGACTCATTTCTGATCTCTAGTGGGGGTTGTTTTCTAAGGAGGAACAGAAGAATGCATGTTGACTGAGGTCATGACAATTTTTTTTCCATTTGTTTATGTATCATTTTTTTTTTAAATGAGTCACACAAACAATAGATGCTATTGTCCTACAAATGTTTTCTTTTTTTAATAGCATTCTTGCTCTTCCTGAGAAATTTCAAAGGGGAAATGCACTTTTTTGGAATTGTGTTTATCATTCACAATCATTATGAGAAACAAGAACATACATGTCTTTTTTTTAGGATTTTGAAGATGATTTAAAAAAAAAAAAATGCTTGCAAAATGCGGCTTCAAAGCCTCCTAAACAACTTCAAAACCCTCCATTATTGTGTTAAATTGCAGATAACCGACACGTTCATAACAATATGTTAAATTTTTACCAAATTTTGGTCATTTTACGCATTACTGGAATTTCTTTCTTTAGCAGTTACCGTAGCAGCGCACTTCCTACTTCCGTAAAAAAACAAACGTGTGTGTCTTTTAATAATAGCCGACATGGTAACAGACAAGGAAGACGACTATTTTTGGACAAATGAGGATTCACAACCTTATCTTTTTGAAGCTGAATATAGTATAAAAGTGTGTGAATGTGAGTGTGAATGTTGTCTGTCTATCTGTGTTGGCCCTGTGATGAGGTGGCGACTTGTCCAGGGTGTACTCCAACTTACCCCCGAATGCAGCTGTGATAGGCTCCAGCACCCCCCGCGGCTCCAAAAGGGACAAGCGATAGAAAATGGATGGATATAATATAATGTGGATCTCGGGCACATGGCTAATTTCAAAATATGATTTGGTTAGTTGGTTGGTTGAAGTTTAACATGTACGGTACACAGTTTCAACGAGATACATCACATATTTAAAAAAATTTCATTGTTCTTTAAATGTTCCAAAAGGAGTAGAAAGAAGCTAATCTTATCTAATCCCACCCCTTTTCTACTTTATAGCAATTACTAACACATATATTCACTTCCTGTTCTCAATATGTGCCCAATTTACATCAATTCATTCTGAATACAACAGTTCTCTTCATAAATAGTTCAGTGAGTTAATGAGATGAATATCGTATTCTCTATAAGTTCAAAAGGTTTATCATAATTATTTCTCCTGTACTTTGAAAAGTTTCTTAGACTGGATCACATGGTTTGACTTCTTTGCTTAATTAATTCCACTGATATGCTGAAGGTTTTAAAGGCCTACTGAAATGCGATTTTCTTATTTAAACGGGGATAGCAGGTCCATTCTATGTGTCATACTTGATCATTTCGCGATATTGCCATATTTTTGCTGAAAGGATTTAGTAGAGAACATCGACGATAAAGTTCGCAACTTTTGGTCGCTGATAAAAAAGCCTTGCCTGTACCGGAAGTAGCAGACGAGTAGCGTGACGTCACAGGTTGTGGAGCTCCTCCCATCTGCACATTGTTTACAACCATGGCCACCAGCAGCGAGAGCGATTCGGACCGAGAAAGCGACGATTTCCCCATTAATTTGAGCGAGGATGAAAGATTTGTGGATGAGGAAAGTGAGAGTGAAGGACTAGAGGGCAGTGGGAGCGATTCAGATAGGGAAGATGCTGTGAGAGGCGGGTGGGACCTGATATTCAGCTGGGAATGACTAAAACAGTAAATAAACACAAGACATATATATACTCTATTAGCCACAACACAACCAGGCTTATATTTAATATGCCACAAATTAATCCCGCATAAACACCTCCCCCCTCCCGTCCATATAACCCGCCAATACAACTCAAACACCTGCACAACACACTCAATCCCACAGCCCAAAGTACCGTTCACCTCCCCAAAGTTCATACAGCACATATATTTCCCCAAAGTCCACAAAGTTACGTACGTGACATGCACATAGCGGCACGCACGTACGGGCAAGCGATCAAATGTTTGGAAGCCTCAGCTGCATGTGTACTCACGGTACCGTGTCTGCGTATCCAACTCGAAGTCCTCCTGGTAAGAGTCTCTGTTGTCCCAGTTCTCCACAGGTCAATGGTAAAGCTTGACTGTCATCTTTCGGGAATGTAAACAATGAAACACCGGCTGTGTTATCCAGCACAACAGTCAGGGGGTGCATTATACGGCGGGGGTGCGTTATCCGGCACAACACCTGCCGCAATACACCGCTTCCCACCTACAGCTTTCTTCTTTGCTGTCTCCATTGTTCATTGAACAAATTGCAAAAGATTCACCAACACAGATGTCCAGAATACTGTGGAATTTTGGAATGAAAACAGACGACTTAATAGCTGGCCACCATGCTGTCCCAAAATGTCCTCTACAATCCGTGACGTCACGCGCAGGCGTCATCATACCGAGACGTTTTCAGCAGGATATTTCACGCAAAATTTAAAATTGCACTTTAGTAAGCTAACCCGGCCGTATTGGCATGTGTTGCAATGTTAAGATTTCATCATTTATATATAAACTATCAGACTGTGTGGTCGGTAGTAGTGGGTTTCAGTAGGCCTTTAAATGTTTTATGTGCATACAAATGTTTTAAGTTACATTTTTCTCTAAGATTATACTTGTCCTCTTTTGCAAATTTGCATTTTTATAAAGGGGCGTGCACTGGGTGTGTCCAGATGTTTGGTCAATTTCACCTTGATTAGGATGTAAAAAAAAAAGTAATGTGCTTGGATTAGCGCGTGCGAACACTTTGACACATTTTTTCGTTTTGTGTTCAGCGTTTCCTGCATTTGAGCATACGCCATTTTTTTTTGTAGGAAATTCTCTCAACGTTTAATACAAGAGGACTCAGGTGGGTCAGACTTCTCCCGTCACTATTACTGTATTCTTATCTCGGAAATTCCTGAGAACCAGCTTACTCTGCAGTGGACATTTGATTTTTGGCTATTTATTTTGTCAGAGTTACACAATTTGGGGGGGGGGGGGGGGGGGTACACCTATCAATACAACAGGAGTACTCTACTGTTTAATGATCTACTGCAAAAAAAACAAAATAAACGTCAAAGGCCCCGTTTACACTGCACACCAAATCTGATTTTTTTTTGCCCTCAAATGACTGATCAGATTTTTTTGCCAGTCCAAACGCTCCAAAGTGCCGCAAATCTGATTTTTTGGCATCAGGTTCAGGCCACATCAGAAGGTAGTCCGAATCCGATTGGAATCTGATCTTTTCAAATGTGACTTTAGTCCAGTGGTTCTTAACCTGGGTTCGATCGAACCCTAGGGGTTCGGCGAGTCGGCCTCAGGGGTTCGGCGGAGTCTCCGCCACGGAGGTAAAGACACATCCGACTTATCGTGTAAATAAAAACTTCTCCCTATCGGCGTATTATGGATGACCCCCAAACAATGTTCCCTCTAAATTTCCATCTGATTTGCAGGTTGTTTGATTGATCGATTGAAACTTTTACTAGTAGATTGCTCCTCTCTGAGCTGCCACCTTAACGTGGTAGAGGAGTTTGCGTGTCCCAATGATCCTAGGAGCTATGTTGTCCGGGGGCTTTATGCCCCCTGGTAGGGTCTCCCAAGACAAACTGGTCCTAGGTGAGGGATCAGACAAAGAGCAGCTCGAAGACCTTTATGAAGAAAACAAACAAGGAACCCAGATTTCCCTTGCCCGGACGCGGGTCACCGGGGCCCCCCTCTGGAGCCAGGCCCGGAGGTGGGGCACAATGGCGAGCGCCTGGTGGCCGGGCCTGTCCCCATGGGGCCCGGCCGGGCACAGCCCGAAGAGGCAACGTGGGTCCCCCCTCCAATGGACTCACCACCCATAGCAGGGGTCATAGAGGTCGGGTGCGATGTGAGCTGGGCGGAAGCCGAGGGCAGGGCACTTGGCGGTCCGATCCTCGGCTACAGAAGCTAGCTCTTGGGACGTGGAACGTCACCTCGCTGGGGGGGAAGGAGCCTGAGCTAGTGCGCGAGGTGGAGAAGTTCCGGCTAGATATAGTCGGACTCACTTCGACGCACAGCAAGGGCTCTGGAACCAGTTCTCTCGAGAGGGGCTGGACTCTCTTCCACTCTGGCGTTGCCGGCAGTGAGAGGCGACGGGTTGGGGTGGCAATTCTTGTTTCCCCCCGGCTCAGAGCCTGTACGTTGGAGTTCAACCCGGTGGACGAGAGGGTAGCTTCCCTCCGCCTTTGGGTGGGGGAACGGGTCCTGACTGTGGTTTGCGCTTACGCGCCAAACCGCAGCTCAGAGTACCCACCCTTTTTGGATTCACTCGAGGGAGTACTTGAGAGTGCTCCCCCGGGGGATTCCCTCGTTCTACTGGGGGACTTCAATGCTCATGTTGGCAGCGACAGTGAAACCTGGAGAGGCGTGATTGGGAAGAATGGCTGCCCGGATCTGAACCCGAGCGGCGTTTTGTTATTGGACTTTTGTGCCCGTCACAGATTGTCCATAACGAACACCATGTTCAAACATAAGGGTGTCCATATGTGCACTTGGCACCAGGACACCCTAGGCCGCAGTTCCATGATCGACTTTGTAGTTGTGTCATCGGATTTGCGGCCTCATGTTTTGGACACTCGGGTGAAGAGAGGGGAGAAGCTTTCTACCGATCACCACCTGGTGGTGAGTTGGCTGCGATGGTGGGGGAAGATGCCGGACAGACCTGGCAGGCCCAAACGCATAGTGAGGGTTTGCTGGGAACGTCTGGCAGAGTCTCCTGTCAGAGAAAGTTTCAATTCCCACCTCCGGAAGAACTTTGAACATGTCACGAGGGAGGTGCTGGACATTGAGTCCGAATGGACTATGTTCCGCGCCTCTATTGTCAAGGCGGCTGATTGGAGCTGTGGCCGCAAGGTAGTTGGTGCTTGTCGTGGCGGTAATCCTAGAACCCGTTGGTGGACACCGGCGGTGAGGGATGCCGTCAAGCTGAAGAAGGAGTCCTATCGGGTTCTTTTGGCTCATAGGACTCCTGAGGCAGCGGACAAGTACCGACAGGCCAAGCGGCGTGCGGCTTCAGCGGTCGCAGAGGCAAAAACTCGGACATGGGAGGAGTTCGGTGAGGCCATGGAAAACGACTTCCGGACGGCTTCGAAGCAATTCTGGTCCACCATCCGCCGCCTCAGGAAGGGGAAGCAGTGCACTATCAACACCGTGTATGGTGAGGATGGTGTTCTGCTGACCTCGACTGCGGATGTTGTGGATCGGTGGAGGGAATACTTCGAAGACCTCCTCAATCCCACCAACACGTCTTCCTATGAGGAAGCAGTGCCTGGGGAGTCTGTGGTGGGCTCTCCTATTTCTGGGGCTGAGGTTGCTGAGGTAGTTAAAAAACTCCTCGGTGGCAAGGCCCCGGGGGTGGATGAGATCCGCCCGGAGTTCCTTAAGGCTCTGGATGCTGTGGGGCTGTCTTGGTTGACAAGACTCTGCAGCATCGCGTGGACATCGGGGGCGGTACCTCTGGATTGGCAGACCGGGGTGGTGGTTCCTCTCTTTAAGAAGGGGAACCGGAGGGTGTGTTCTAACTATCGTGGGATCACACTCCTCAGCCTTCTATTCAGGTGTACTGGAGAGGAGGCTACGCCGGATAGTCGAACCTCGGATTCAGGAGGAACAGTGTGGTTTTCGTCCTGGTCGTGGAACTGTGGACCAGCTCTATACTCTCGGCAGGGTCCTTGAGGGTGCATGGGAGTTTGCCCAACCAGTCTACATGTGTTTTGTGGACTTGGAGAAGGCATTCGACCGTGTCCCTCGGGAAGTCCTGTGGGGAGTGCTCAGAGAGTACGGGGTATCGGACTGTCTGATTGTGGCAGTCCGCTCCCTGTATGATCAGTGCCAGAGCTTGGTCCGCATTGCCGGTAGTAAGTCGGACACGTTTCCAGTGAGGGTTGGACTCCGCCAAGGCTGCCCTTTGTCACCGATTCTGTTCATAACTTTTATGGACAGAATTTCTAGGCGCAGTCAAGGCGTTGAGGGGATCTGGTTTGGTGGCTGCAGGATTAGGTCTCTGCTTTTTGCAGATGATGTGGTCCTGATGGCTTCATCTGGCCAGGATCTTCAGCTCTCACTGGATCGGTTCGCAGCTGAGTGTGAAGCGACTGGGATGAGAATCAGCACCTCCAAGTCCGAGTCCATGGTTCTCGCCCGGAAAAGGGTGGAGTGCCATCTCCGGGTTGGGGAGGAGATCTTGCCCCAAGTGGAGGAGTTCAAGGACCTCGGAGTCTTGTTCACGAGTGGGGGAAGAGTGGATCGTGAGATCGACAGGCGGATCGGTGCGGCGTCTTCAGTAATGCGGACGCTGTATCGATCCGTTGTGGTGAAGAAGGAGCTGAGCCGGAAGGCAAAGCTCTCAATTTACCGGTCGATCTACGTTCCCATCCTCACCTATGGTCATGAGCTTTGGGTTATGACCGAAAGGACAAGATCACGGGTACAAGCGGCCGAAATGAGTTTCCTCCGCCGGGTGGCGGGGCTCTCCCTTAGAGATAGGGTGAGAAGCTCTGCCATCCGGGAGGAGCTCAAAGTAAAGCCGCTGCTCCTCCACATCGAGAGGAGCCAGATGAGGTGGTTCGGGCATCTGGTCAGGATGCCACCCGAACGCCTCCCTAGGGAGGTGTTTAGGGCACGTCCCACCGGTAGGAGGCCGCGGGGAAGACCCAGGACACGTTGGGAAGACTATGTCTCCCGGCTGGCCTGGGAACGCCTCGGGGTCCCACAGGAAGAGCTGGACGAAGTGGCTGGGGAGAGGGAAGTCTGGGCTTCCCTGCTTAAGCTGCTGCCCCCGCGACCCGACCTCGGATAAGCGGAAGAAGATGGATGGATGGATGGATGGATGGATGACTAGTAGATTGCAAAGGAAGAAAATACATTATATGAAACGGTACATTTCACACAGTACAGTACATATTCCGTACAATTGACCACTAAATGGTAACACCCGAATAAGTTTTTCAACTTGTTTAAGTCGGGGTCCATGTCAATCAATTCATGGTAATGGGTGTAAGGTGTGTAATTTGTTGTGAGTTCATGCACTGTGTTGGTTTTGTTCTTTGAACAAGGTGATGTTCATGCACGGTTAATTTTGTGCACCAGTAAAAAAACATATGACTTTTTCTTGAATTTGAAAAAAAAAACATTTTATTTTTCACTAAAGAAGGGTTCAGTGAATGCGCATATGAAACTGTTTGGGTTTGGTACCTCCAACAAGGTTAAGAACCACTGCTTTAGTCTAAGGCTCAGGTTACACTGCACACCAAATCTGATTCTTTTGCCCTCAAATGACACTGATCAGATTTTTTTTGCCAGTCTAAACGCTACAGAGTGCCTCAAATCGGATTTTTTGGCATCAGATCAGAAGGTAGTCCAAATCCGATTGAATCTGATTTTTTTCAAATGTGACTTTAGTCTAAGGTCCAGGTTACACTGCACACCAAATCTGATTTTTTTGCCCTCAAATGACACTGATCAGATTTTTTGCCAGTTTAAACACTACAAAGTGCTTCAAATCTGATTTTTTTGGCATCAGATTCAGGCCACATCAGGAGATAATCCGAATCCGATTGGAATCTGATCTTTGCAAATGTGACTTAAGTCTAAACGCAATGCAACCTGAATGCGACCCAAATGCAACTCTTTCGTCAGCTTTGGGCGAGCTAAGTCATTAGCGTGCGCGGGGAAAGACGCAGCCCGCCAGCGGAAGTGGATACTTGGCACAACGTCCGGCTTCGGTAGACAATTTTTTTCCGACTGACAAATTTTTGATCCATCACTTACAATAGTGCCCAAATAATAGGCTATATTAGGTAATATGCGCCCCCCGCGACACCAAAGGGAATAATCGGTAGAAAATAGATGGATGGATGGATGAATATGTATTTTCACTGTGAAGAAATGGCGATTGTTGAAAGACTGGAATTGGTGCTGTGGTGCATTTGCTTACATGTTAAGTACGTTTCGTAAGTTGTTTACGTAAGTGAGTTGAAAAATAAAGCTAATGTAGATCCACGCTGATGTCCACGTCTCCTTACTTGACAGCCATAAAAAGATAAGAACCCTCCCAAATAAAGTAAACTATTAATATCAGTTCATACATAATATCACTTGACTTATTTTCACATAAAAAAACATTAATTTTAAGCGTATGTCGACTTCTCTGTTCATTTTACGATCAACTTCCTTTGTTTTCACTATATCGAACTGCGCATGCAAGTGACGCCGAGGCCACATGGGGCCCACACTAGGGCCACATTGGGGCCTATGTGCGTGAAGTGAATTAATTAACTCATATTATGTTTTGCATACGGTGAATGTTTATATTCATCTTGGAGAAAGCAAAGCACCAAGTTTAATTAAATAGTGGTATTTCAGTTTTGAGCACATAAGATAAGGCCCCTTAGTTTAATATTCGCACTTCCCCTAGGAAAGAGGCCCTGATTGGGACATTGGAATGCAAAAGTGATAGCCCTATCCTTGAGAAGAGACTACCTGTCTAGCGCAACGTCAACATTTAAGTTATGACTTAAAGCAGTTGTTTTCCAGACAATTACACACGAACATCTCCTTTTATGGTCAGAGTGTGCTGTCCTGACTTAGCACACACCCAGAGACAGAAAGGAGGAATATAAAAACTGATGGTTTGGCTTCTCCAAGTCAGGAGAGCCTCATTTTCTTGACCTGAACTCCTCCAGGAACAGCAGTCCTGTATAATGACACTCGCTTGTAATAAAGCAACTTTTAGTTTAGTAAAGTGTCTCCGACGTCTCTTTTGATCCAGCCACACTGCCGTGTCATCCTTCTGTCCGGACAAGGATGACCAGACCAGAAATACACATCACGCGTTTACACTGGAGTCTGATAAAGATCACATTTTACTTGCAGTGTAGACCGTCAGCTGGAAAAAATCTGATTTCGACGAAAAAAAACTAACATTTGTGCCACTTTGTGCAACGTAAACATAGTCACAGATCATGTTTAGGACAACTTTCGAGTGTTTTTAGGAATATTTGCCAAGTTTTTAAACTCAACTCCTGAGCCATTCGGGTGTCACTCACGAGCCGGTTTTTGCCCGCAAGCCGCCAGTTGAAGAGCCTTGCTCTAAAAGGGAGCCAAAACAAGAACCGCATGACTTTTAGTAACTACATGCAAATATGTGAGTGTGGATGCTTGTCTGTCTCTGCCCTGTAATTGACTTATGATTAAATTATTTAATTAGATGATTCATTAGTCCATAAAAATGTGGAAGTGGATACCTTATCACAATACCTGGATTCAGGAAACAGTTTTTCCCGGCCGACAAATTTTCGATCCATCACTTGTCAATAGTGCGCAAATAATATGCTATATTAGGTAATATATGAAAATGTATTTTGATTCTGAAGAAATAGCGATTGTTGAAAGAAAGGAATTGATGCTGTGGTGCATTTGCTTACATGTTAAAATAAACCGTCAACTGGGAAAAATGCGATTTCGACGAAAAAAACTAACATTTGTGTTACTTTGGCCTGCAGTGTAAACGTAGTCAAAGATCATGTTTATGACAACTTTCGAGTGTTTTTAGGAATCTTTGACAAGCTTTTTAAACTCAACTCCTGAGCCAGTCTGGTGTCATTCACGAGCCGGTTTTTGCCCGTAAGCCGCCAGTTGAACAGCCCTGGTTCAACTGGCAAACAAGAACCGCCTGACTTTTAGTCACTACATGCAAATGTGAGTGTGGATGCTTGCCTGTCTCTGCCCTGTAATTGACTTATGATTAAATTATTTAATTAGATGATTCATTAGTCCATAAAAATGTCTATTTTTGACACTCCAATCAAGTCTGGATTATGCCGCTGCATCGAGGTGCCACCGTACGCCAAAATTAGAATACTCTTGTTGAATTTCCACTGGCACAAATGCTAAATCGTGAATATTGTGAGTTGTATTCTTGTTGACTAATTAAATGCAATTAAAAAAAATAAAAATTCTTGATTTTTTGGATTAAAACAAAAAAACTCCCTCAATGTGGAGATGGATGCTTTTCATGGGACAGCGACACTGTGTACGAATAAATGAAGGAGTACAAATGGTGTCATGTAAAGCAGTGGTCCCCAACCGGTCCGTGGATCGATTGGTTCCGGGCCGCACAAGAAATTTAAAAAGTAAATAAATTAAAAATATATATATATTTTTTTTATTTTTATTAAATCAACATAAAAAACACAAGATACACTTACAATTAGTGCACCAACCCAAAAACCTCCCTCCCCCATTCACACAAAAGGGTTGTTTCTTTCTGTTATTAATATTTCTGGTTCCTACATTATATATCAATATATATCAATACAGTCTGCAGGGATATAGTCCGTAAGCACGCATGATTGTATTTTTTTTATTAAGAAAAAAAAAATTAAATAAATAAAAGTTTAAAAAAAAAAAAACAGTCCGTGGGACAAATTTTCAAGCGTTGACCGGTCCACAGTTACAAAAAGGTTGGGGACCACTGATGTAAAGTATCAGACAAGATGGCAGATGGTGGATTGGAGAGCACTGACTGAAGTCGGCCTTCAAAAGGAGAGATCACCAAACTAAATAGTCGTCTCCGAAAATTGTTTTCCAATTAGCCTCATGCATCAAACCTCGACCTGTGTGTGTGTGTGTGTGTGTGTGTGTGTGTGTGTGTGTGTGTGTGTGTGTGTGTGTGTGTGTGTGTGTGTGTGTGTGTGTGTGTGTGCGTGTGTGGGCGTGGCAAAGCTTTGTTAAGGCCTGAATGAGTTGTTGATGGGCGCAGCAGCTTGGGTCTCTGAGGGGAGGCAGGAGGGGCTAAGTTGATAATTGTAGGGGAACTTGGACTCAGTCTGTCACTGCGACTCCGCCCACCAACACACACACCACCTTTGAAGGGGAGGTGGCTTTGATTAGTCCACTTAAACAAAGTGCACCAGCCCACCTCCCATAATTCCCTTCAAGCGGCTCTTTGTCCGTATTTGTGCGTCTGTCACCCACGACTCTTGAACACTTTCCCTCTCCGGCCGATGGTCCACTTTCACTTTCTGCCACTGTGTGTGAGTGTGTGTGTGTGTGTGTGTGTGTGTGTGTGTGTGTGTGTGTGTGTGTGTGTGTGTGTGTGTGTGTGTGTGTGTGTGTGTGTGTGTGTGTGTGTGTGTGTGTGTGTGTGTGGTGGGCGCGGCGACTCTCTTAGCCTCAGCTGCTGTTGTGTGTGAGGGTGAATTACACGCAGTAGTGGAGTGTTGACAGGAGCAGCTGGACATCAGTGGGCCGTAGCGCATGTGTGTATGTGAGCGCGCGCGTGTGTGTGTGTGAGTGTGTGTGTGTGTGTGTGTGTGTGTGTGTGTGTGTGTGTGATTACAGCCCAACACGGAGCTGCCCCCAACTGGCCAGGAGGTGCAAAAGCAGGACTGCAAATACAAGCCAACGCCGTGTCCAAAAAATAGTCTTAATATACAGTACAGGCCAAAAGTTTGGACACACCTTCTCCTCATTCAATGCGTTTTCTTTATTTTCATGACTATTTACATTGTAGATTGTCACTGAAGGCATCAAAACTATGAATGAACACACATAGAGTTATGAACTTAACAAAAAAAGGTGAAATAACAAATATTAAAAACATGTTTTATATTCTAGTTTCTTCAAAATAGCCACCCTTTGCTCTGATTACTGCTTTGCCCACTCTTGGAATTCTCTCCATAAGCTTCAAGAGGTAGTCACCTGAAATGGTTTTCACTTCACAGGTGTCATAGTTTTGATGCCTTCAGTGACAATCTACAATGTAAATAGTCATGAAAATAAAGAAAACGCATTGAAATGAGGTGTGTCCAAACTTTTGGCCTGTAATGTATGTACACAAACACACATATATATATATATATACAGTACAGGCCAAAAGTTTGGACACACCTTCTCATTCAATGTGTTTTCTTTTATTTTCATGACTATTTACATTGTAGATTGTCACTGAAGGCATCAAAATTATGAATGAACACATGTGGAGTTATGTACTTGACAAAAAAAGGTGAAATAACTGAAAACATGTTTTATATTGTAGTTTCTTCAAAATAGCCACCCTTGGCTCCGATTAATGCTTTGCACACTCTTGGCATTCTCTCGATGAACTTCAAGAGGAAATGGTTTTCACCTCACAGGTAGGGTTGATTAGTGGAATTTCTTGCTTTATCAATGGGGTTGGGACCATCAGTTGTGTTGTTAATGAGAAGTTGTGTCCAAACGTTTGGCCTGTACAGTATGTTAACTGTATTGTTCAGCATGCATCCCGCTGTCCATCCCTTCCGGGTGCCCGTCTTGGTTGGGGCCTGTTGGGCCTAGTCCCTGCGTCTATTGTGGTAGCTTGGTGCTGCAAGGTATTCCGAGGTGCTGCGAGTCGGCCAGTTGCTGGGGTAGTGACCTTGTTTGTCAGCATGTCTGTGATCTTCTTTTAATTCTTTTTTTTTTGTTATTAATTAATTAATTAATTAATTTATTTATTTATTTTTTTAATATATTTTATTAATATTATTTTTTAATTTTTCCCCTCCCTCAGGGGGGGGGCTCGGCGGGGCGGTTGCTGGTTGTTCCATCTCCATCGTTGGGGTCCCTGCGGGTGGGGTGGGTGGTTCCCGTGGCCCTGCGCCTGGGTGGTCCTGCGGCGGCCGGTTTGGGTGGGGTGGCCGGGGGCTGGCCTCGCCGCGCTCTCCGGGGGTGGGGGGTGGGCTCGTGGGGGCCCGGTTGCCGGTGGGGCGGGGGCGGTCTTCCCGTCCGGTTGCGGGGAGTCTCTGGGTCCCTCGGGCGGGGCGTCTCGCCTTTCTGCCCGTGTGGGGTGTGGTCTCTCGCTGGCTTGGGGTCTGGCTGTCCCCTGCTTTTCTCGTGCCCTGTCCTCTGCCAGGTGCGTCTGTCTGCGGCCTGCTGCTGGCCCTTGTGGGCGGTACGGTGGGTCGGGCTCTGGGGTTCCTGTCGCTGGCCGGCTTGGCTGCGTGGGGGCAGTGGTCCCTGGTTCCCTGGGCACCACGCCTCCTGTTTGTGGGTTGGGCTCTCGGGGGTGATGGGGCCGTGCTCTGGCTCCCACGCGCTCTGGGAGTCGAATGTATTGTACATGCAAATTCACATATGCTCACATACGTACATAGGTACCTACGCTCCCACATACATACACAAATACAGTACATATTTACCTACCTAATGTTCGTACATCCACACGCACATTCAATATACAAACATACACATACACATACTGTACATATACATTCACTGTACAAACACATATACACATTCTGTACATATACATTCATTGTACAAACACATATACACATTCTGTACATATACAAGTACATATGCATACTTACACTCATGCACATAATCACGTTTCATCAAACATATATTAACGTTGTTGCCCTAGGGTAAACTGGGTGTAACACATGGCACACTGACAAAGCTTAACCTATTGTGACTATAACAATCTACAAGGTTAATGTAGGTTGCTTCTCTTTCTCCCCCTCCATTTTTCTGCATTCTTTCGTATCTCAAGTTATCATTACGTATATGTATTGTTGCATTTAAACAACTGTATTGTTGATAATAAAGGTAAATTATTGGTATTGTTCATTATCAATAGCGCTATTTCTATTGGTATTTGTATTGATCCATTTGTAGTGTAATAATGCTCATTGTCATTTCTGTATTATTTTTTATTTTTCGCTAACTGCTTATTTGCTATTACTTTTACCATCATATTTGTACATGTCCTATTTGCTGATGTGGCTCTATTGTTGTTGTTGTTGTTGTTTGCTGTTGTTGTTTTTGTCTCTCTGTCTAATCCCCCTCTTGTCCCCACAATTTCCCCCTCTGTCTTCTTTTTTTTTCTCTTTCTATCCCCTCCTGCTCCGGCCCGGCTGCACTAAATGATAATATAAATACATTTAATAAAGTCAAATACAAATAAGGCAACAAGAGAAGTATCCTACACTTCTCTTTTGTAAAGTAAATCTGAACAGCCGACATGGGCATCTACATCAACTATATGATTTGCCTGAGAAGCTGGACAGGACACAGAAAAAAAAAGAAAAAAAAAGAAAAAAAAAAAAAAAAAAGTATTGTTCAGCATGCAGTGAGAATGTGATAGTTTTCAAAATTCCCACCATGTGTGCTAAATATCTGTATCCATTTCAAAAAAGTTGTTTATATTACATTATCAATTATGAGGAACTCTTCAAAAACTTTTACCAAACTAACATGTAGACGTGAATATAAGACAGCCCTTTTTTCAAAACATTTTTCAGACAAAATCCAACCTACATATTTATGTCAGCTCAGCAGTTGTTTGAGGACTGTGCTTAATTGATTGCCAGTACCTTAAATGTTTAGTTAAAACTCCTTTTCTGTTGTTTGCTAACTTGCCAACAATCTTTTAGACATTTTTTCCCCCAGTGGGTCTATGTGTCTCGGCCGCATCGCTCTGTGTGAGTGACAGGATGAAAAGCCCTGACTCACTTTGGGGGATAGTCTTTTGGCGACACCTGTCAGGTTGTACATCGTATTTTCCGGACTACAGAGCGCACCGGTATATGAGCCTCACCCACAAAATTTTAGAAGAAAAAAATTATTTATCCATATACCGGTATTAGCCGCCCTGGACCATAAGCCGCTGATCTATACATTGTGACATGAGTTATTTACACAGAAATATTTTGTAAATGTTTATTTACATACCTTAATTGTTTCCAAATGGTGACTGTCAAACGGCATCAAAACAGCTGATCAAGCAAAACAGAAGTCATCGTCATGGATCCACTAGCTGCGGAAGCTAGCTCTCCAATCAGCTAAACAGACTCCAAAACCCACGGTGACGTTTTGGGGAATTCACAAAACTGAAACAATACAAAGAGAATGCCATTTTAAGTTAATAATACCTACACAAACACTTGTAATGATGTTAGCATATTCGCTAATACTAATGACGCTATCTTGATTACATTATGATAGCAAGTACAATGTATGAAAACATTCCTAAGGACATTCCACATTGGACTGTTTAGTAAGTATGAATTGTTTTAGTTATATCGTAAAACCTACTAACGTTGCTTGGAGTGATGAAAGAAGAATCCATATGATTGGAAACACGATTAGAAGACAGATTGGCTATTGTACCGGTTAAAAGCTTGAGTGTAAACAGGACACTGCAGCACATACAGTGAGCAATCTCGTACAAAAGATGGCACCACAGCACAAAATTAACACACCTTTTCAGTGTCTTTGCTTGTTTTTTGGGTTTTTTTTCAACTATTTGCATTATGGCTATCAGCGAAGAAACATCTATAAATTATCTGCACTGTTTTGCAAACCGCAGGGATTAAAGTGTAGGAAAAAATTTGCGGCTTATAGTCCAGAATTTACGATACATCTTTTAGACTTTGAATATAAGACATTCATAGTTGTTTTTTTTAAAACTTTTTTCAAGGTAAAAAAAAAAAAAAAGTACTGATTTATATTCGGGTCAATATTGTATTTTAGAACAAATGTAAAATAAAGTGAGCTGTAAGCCACCAAATGTACATTTTGGTAAATTGTATTTGACATTCCTGAGCAGAGATGATCTAAAATAACAAAAGAGACAAAGAAGGAGAGAGGAAATGAGAAAAAAAAAATGACAAAGGGAGTGAAGGACGCTAAGGTGGCTGTGAAGAGGCCGCACGGACACACTTTCTGTCACCTCAATCTTCCACTCAGCTGCAGTGATGACTCGTCTGCAGGCTCCATTGATTTCATCTGTCGGACGCGCCACACATTCGCCGGAGGATTGGAGGGACAGGACGCACCAAATGAGTCTGCAGGCTGGACCATTAACAGAGAAAATGCCATTTTGAGAAGAGAACATATAGGATAGGACAACTTTTACAATGGAAAAAAAAACACAATGCTTCCTTTTTGTGTCAACTTAATGTTTTCGTCAACAGAACTGATTTAATGTTTGTAAGTTCCTCATAAAATATATTATATATAATATAGGATATAATATATTTTCCATCTTTGTCCTTATTTGACTTGTCTTCTTCGATTGGGCTTCTCCAGAATGTCTGTTTTACCCTATTTTCTCCTCCCTGTCTTCATGCTGTTTCCTTTTATCTCAATCTTGCTTTCTTCTGCTTGTCTCCTTTGTTTATAACTTCTTGCCTCATCCACCTTCTCTGCACCACATATTTTAGATTTTGTCTCCATCCTTCCTTCATCTCCTTATATCCTTCACCTAATTTACTTCTCCTCATTACCTTCATCATGCGTTTATCTTCTCAGCTCTTTCACTTTGCCCCTTTTCTCTTGCCTCCTATTTCATTAGCTCCTTCTTCTAGTTTTATTGGCATATGTTGTTTTCCTCTCCTCATCTCCTTTTCCGTGTCTCAGTTATCTTTTCTCCTTTCCTCTTTCCAGTTGCTGCTTGGATTCTTTATATTGTCTTAAACAAATCATTGTTTTCCTCTCCTAGTTTATGTTTACTTTTTCTTTTCAGCTAACACCACCATTTTGAAATGTAACATGCCTTTTAAAAAGACAAACATATATGGATTAAAAAAAAAAAAGTGTTATATATTACACTATATACTTTATATAGGAACTAGGAAATCATTGTTTATGTTCCACAGGAACTTATTTGAGTGATGGACCGGAGAGGTCAGAGTGATGTAACAAGTGATGCGTATGTTCTTTGTACCAAGGCTAATGTTCGACCGTCCAGTTTGTTTAGTCAGGACTACAGAACAAATTGAAAACATGTCAAAAGTATTTGCAGATTTTTTATATTTTTATGGATAAATGTGTGGGGCTGCATACCACGAACGCTGGATGGAGCTTGTGGGATGCCGACTAAGGCTATGGCGAAGTTGACTCGCCGGGTAGGCTGCTAACAGGTAGTTAATATTTTTAATGGTGTGTTTCTTTGCGTTGTACTAACTTGCTCAGTTGGGATGGTTGAAGGGCAGGATTTTGTCGATCTCTGAGCGACGCTCAAACATGCTTATGTTTGTTTTTTGTGTAAACGGAGCAGAAAATATTCATGTTTCTTGACTCATTCTCGTTATGTAATTCCTTCGCCTTCTTTCCTTCAATTACTTATTCGCCCTCTTATTTATTCCATTTACTAGTCTCCTTAGCCTTCTACTTACTTCATTTACTAGTCTCCTTAGCCTATTTACTAGTCTCCTTAACCTTCTCCTTATTTCATGGCTTAAGCTCCTATATTCATCTCCTGAGGCCTCGGTCAGGACAAGTATTTTTTAATCCGAATATTTTTGCCTTTACCGTTCCACACGGCAGGGCTGCCCCCTGAGCCCATTGCTTTTTGCTCTTGCCATTGAGCCTCTGTCAATAGCAGTTCATACCAACCCGCTTATTACGGACATATGTAGACACAATTATGTGAAGTTAATTATATTTATATAGCGCTTTTCTCTTAAGACTCAAAGCGCTTTAAATAGTGAAACCCATTATCTACATTTCAAGCTACATTTAAACCAGTGTGGGTGGCTCTGGGAGCATTTGGGTAAAGTGTTTTCCCCAAGAACACAACGGCAGTGACTATGGTGGCGGAAGCGGGGATCGAACCTGCAAGTTGCTGGTCTAGTCTCCTTAGTCTTCTTCTTACTTCATTTACTAGTCTCCTTAGCCTTCTCCTTACTTCATTTACTCATCTTTTGATCCTCGTCTTTCTCCTCCTTCCCCTTGTCTTTATTTCCGTGACTTGTCTTCTCTGTCCTGTCTTTTGTCTCGGCAGTTGTGTTGTTTCCACCTCACAGACTAAGAACAGCTCTACAAGTAAAAGTGGAAGGACACACGTAGTAAGTTAACCTTCTGTCATGACAAAACTGGTCTTTGTCCTCTTCCTGGTGGCTCAGGGAGGCCCCATAAAGACATCATCGTGGTCGTGGTCACGGCTGAGCACGCTTACAGGCAGAAGAGCGTCCGTGTGGTGATGATGTATCCACCAGTCATCTCATGCGGCTGCCTGTCAACCAAAAAAAAAAAAAAAATCCAGAATGTTAATAAAATTGTTTGTACTTCTTCCTGGAGCCATCTCGCCGCCATCTAAAGGCCCTTTGACCCGCTGTTGCCTTTCTCTCTTCATTTTACGATCCTTGTGTCCATCAACGGGAGAGACTTTAGTAAAAGCCCCCAAATAGTGCTGAGATAATAAATCTGACGGCGACCATGTGAGTTATATGCTCAGACCCTCTGATGTGACTCGGGAGCGCATTTCATTCCCGCTAACCCTTCCAGATCGACTTCATAAATATCGCTTATGATGTCACAAGGCTCTCCTTTTGGTTTGGACCCATACATTTGCACACACAGGCTGAAAAGGAAAGAGGTTTAAAATCCTCACTTTAGTCAAGCCAATTCAACATCTGTCCAAACAACAGCGTAGCTCGCAATGATCCCCACAATTAAACTCTTTTCTCTCATTTCATTGATGCACATAAGCGTCTTATATTTATACAGTATATACAAAACCCAAAACCAGTGAAGTTGGCACGTTGTGTAAATCGTAAATAAAAACAGAATACAATGATTTGCAAATCCTTTTCAACCTATATTCAATTGAATAGACTGCAAAAACAAGATACTTAATGTTCGAACTGGAACACTGTTATTTTTTGCACACTTCAGAAAACCACTGTCAGTGACTACAGTTTGCCGCTACATCTGTAAGTGCAAGTTAAAACTCTACTATGTAAAGCCAAAGCCATTTATCAACAACACCCAGAAACTCCACCGGCTTTGCTGGGCCCCAAATCATCTAAGATGGACTGATGCAAAGTGGAAAAGTGTTCTGTGGTCTGACGAGTCCACATTTCCAATTGGAAACTGTGGATGTCGTGTCCTCCGGAACAAAGAGGAAAAGAACCATCCGGGTTGTTATAGGCGCAAAGTTCAAAAGCCAGCATCTGTGATGGTATGGGGGTGTATTAGTGCCCAAGACATGGGTAACTTACACATCTGTGAAGGCACCATTAATGCTGAAAGGAGCAACATATGTTGCCATCCAAGCAACGTTATCATGCACAGCCCTGCTTAGTTCAGCATTACTATGCCAAGCCACGTGTTACAACACCATGGCTTCATAGTAAAAGAGTGCGGGTACTAGACTGGCCTGCCTGTAGTCCAGACCTGTCTCCCATAGAAAATGTGAAGCCTAAAATACTACAACAGAGACTGTTGAACAACTTAAGCTGTACATCAAGCAAGAATGGGAAATAAATCCACCTGAAAAGCTTCAAAAATTGGTCTCCTCAATTCCCAAACGTTTACTGAGTGTTGTTAAACGGAAAGGCCATGTAACACAGTAGTAAAAATGCCCCTGTGCCAACTTTTTTGCAATGTGTTGCTGCCATTAAATTCTAAGTTAATGATTATTTGCAAAAAAAAATTACGTTTCTTCGTCCGAACATTAAATATCTTGTCTTTGCAGTCTATTCAATTGAATAGAAGTTGAAAATGGTATATATATATATATATATATATATATATATATATATATATATATATATATATATATATATGAGACGCTCCTGTGTGTGCAAATGTGTGGGTCCAAACCAAAAAGGAAGCCTTGTGACATCATAAGCGATATTTATGAAGTCGATCTGGAAGGGTTAGCAGGAATGAAACCCGCTCCCGAGTCACATCAGAGGGTCTGAGCATAAAACTCACATAGTCGCTGTCAGATAGATAGATAGATAGATAGACAGATAGATAGATAGATAGATAGATAGATATAGTTGGCGACGGGGTAGATCTTGCTTTGGTTTTTGGCTGAGACCAGGGATCTTGGACTCGAAAACCCTAACCCTAACCCTAACCCTAACCACAGGCAGGGATCACCCCAACAGGAAGACAAGGGCAGTGCCCCGAAAAAAAGGTAAGAAAAAAAAGGTAAACATGGGGGGAGGTTGAAGCGGAGAAAAAATCTAATCCCAAACTAAGCGTCTATGGCGGGGGCTCAGTTTGAGACCAGAAAAAAAACTTTGAGCAAAGCACATACATGATTTTATTTCATCATGCATAATTCATCTCGTATGAATTGCTATACGTTCTTTATTCCTTTCTGTCCCAATTAGAAAATGGTCACGTTTAAACACAGAAAGTGAACAAACGGTCACTGCTGAAGCATGCAAGTAGGATTTGAATAAACTCTGCTTCTTCCTACTCCTTTTCGGGAGTGTAAACATATGACATTTCTCAATGTAAATCAAAACGTTACCATTGCAATTATGGCAGAACAAATGATACAATTGTAGTTGGAATATTGGGGTGTACCTAATGTTGTGGCCAGTGTATTATATTATAGATATAGGCAACAGACTTCCAAGTCAATGAAGCATGTAAAGCAAAGTGACTCATTGTGGATATTTACTGTCCAATAGCAGCAGCATATGATGAGGCAGGTGGGAGGCGACAGAGAGGTGTTGGTGGTGAGGGACTGGGGGGTGGGGGGTGGGGGGGTGCAAGGCGGCAAGGGACAGGGCGCATATACATCACTTCATCTTTAATTAGCTGTCATCAGCTTCTCTCCACAGAGGAACCTCAGACTGATAATTAACCATCAAACTCTCTGTGTGTGTCCTGGGTGGCAGAATTAGAAAAAAAGATAATGGCACATTTGGCTAAAGAAGGTTTAGATTAAATAAAAGGACTCGTTGAAAAAATAACACAAATACGCCTCCGGTTGCCAAGGTAACCTGCACTCTCTGCCCTCGACATTATCATGGCTTGTTAATATGAGAAGGGCCTCTTTGTTATTGGGATTTATGTGCCCTCTGCACTGCCTGTTACTTTTTTAGCATGTGGAAAAAGAACATGGCAGGAAGCAGTGTAGCTAATTAGAGAGGAACACAGCGCAAGTGGACATATGTGCACGGAGGGATCGGTCGGCCAACACTCAACGGGACGGCGCGGCGGGAGGCGGGCAGGCCGACGAGCCGCTATGGAGGCATGTTGTGGTTTCTGCACCCCATGTTGCTGGCAGCCAGGCGGGGTGGAGGCCGCCGGGCCGCCGCAACCTGTCCTCCACTCTCTGTCATGTTTGTGTGCTAAGCTGCTCTGGAGTGCTTTAATTGGATTATCCTTAATGAGTAAACAAGCAGCACAATAGCTCATGAACAATGAGGATTGAGGAAGCTGCTTCGTTCTTGCTAAAAGCCACGAGTGTCCAACCTTTTTCCCCGTACTGAAAACATAGGAATACATGCAGGCCACTTTGAAATACAAGATAGGTCAAGATATGCAAAGCAGTTGAATAAATTGAAGACATTCTTTATGTCAATGGTGACTAATAAATCAGTATTTTTCTCAGAACGTTTTAGCTGCATTTCTTATTAGCGTGGCCCTAATACTCCAGTGTAAGGTCCTGATGCGGGCTGTGCTAAATTTGATCTTTACAATACAGTAAGCCAAGTCTATTCAAATGGCGGCCCGCGGGCCACATCCGGCCCGCCAAAGCTTATCATTTGGCCCGCCGAACATCACCCAAGCAGGCTTGATGAAACCTTTCATACTAGGGCAGGGGTCGGCAACCCAAAACGTTGAAAGAGCCATATTGGACCAAAAATACAAAAACAAAATCCTTCTGGAGCTGCAAAAAATTAAATGCAAATCTTATAAGTCTTATAATGAAGGCAACACATGATGTAAGTGTTTATATTAGCTATTAACTATAAAAATGACTGTTTCGCAGGCTGACGCAAATCTTTGTTGATAGAAATGTTGACATGCAATATATGTTCTACCGATTTTTGTAAAATTGGAAAACATTAGTAAAACAGAGGCTTCTCAGAGGGTGAGATAACTCCTGGAAATTACTGGCTAAAAATGGCCAAAGGCATAGATGTGTGTGTCCAAGTTAAAGGAAAAAGCAGGCTGTCTTCTTCGAGTGGATTTATTACAATCTTTGGCAAGCTGGGTAACGTTTGCTGTGGTCTGGAACAACACGGCACACAAACAACTATCAGATTAGCAGCCAATTATACATACAGATAATGTGTCACGAACCATGCAAAACTAAATTATACACACCGAGGACATACCTACAAATGAGTCATAATGATGTAATATGTACATACAGCTAGCCTAAATAGCATGTTAGCATCGGTTAGCTTGCAGTCATGCACTGATCAAATATGCCTGATTAGCACTCCACACAAGTCAATAACATCAACAAAGCTCACCTTTGTGCATTCACGCACAGTATAAAACATTTGGTGGACAAAATGACACAAAGGAATGGCATTAAACACGTATTACTGTGGCCGCGCCGGAGAAAGTTGTACATGTAAACAAACTACGGTGCGTTCAAGGACCGCCGAAATTTGTAGGCCAAAACGGCGCTCGCCAAATCCTCTCATCAGTGAAGCATGTTTATTATAAACAGTGGGATTTCTAACAATTAAGAAGGTTTGTGTGATATTTGCTCTCTTACAGAAACAATATTAAAACAGATATTTTTTCCACCATCTTTTCCATTTTCATACATTTTTGAAAAAGCACCAGTTTGCCGACACCCCTACAAGGGTGACTCATATATGCAGTACCCCCGCCACCCCGCAGGGGGCAACAGCGAACCATATGTGTCACAATGAAGCAGCAGGGGTGTAAGTAGAAAAAGACTACTCATTCAACCTTGAAAAAAATCTAAATAAATAGTGAAAATCGGACTTTTAACAATGATTGGAAAACAGAGTATGAATGTTCTGCCCCAAGCAAGTGCTCGAGTCATTGTTTCCTGTCGGACCTTTTAAGCGACGGACACATTGTTCCAGACAACGGTTGCAATCCACACATCTCATCACAAATCTTGATCAAATATTTGTAAGTAGATATTGTGCATAAAGATATTTAGTTTGTTATGGATTGAAATTGCTCACTTCGTAATGTATTTTGTATTTGTGGTTGTGTTGTTTTTTTGTCTGAGAGTAACTTTGTCGATCAAACCTCGTTTATAACATGTAGCGCTAAATTTGACAAGTAGAGGGCAATAATGCTACACCTTTGGTTTAATTGTGATGAGTCACATACCGGTACATTGTGTGCAATGTTTGGTGTGGACAATGGTTAATTTCTATATGCGTAAACATAATTTATTGTGTGAATGTTTTAACAATACACCTATTTGATTTATGTAAAATACATAATGGACGTTATACTTTTGTAATGTTCACTTTGTTTATATTTTCAGTCTTACAAACCTGAATTAAGAAAGTAGTGTAAAAAAATAAACCTGAGGAAGGAAAATAATTCAAAAGAAGAAACAACAAAAAATTCTGGAGCTTCTGTTTCTTTCTACTGTTAACTATCTAGCTGCACATGCTGGAAATGAGTAGCGAGGGCAGAATAATGAATTTATTGACAGTGCAGTGTGAAAGCTAATGTGTTTACTTTGTAATTAAGTAAACACAGTCTCAAAGAAATATAACATTTCAATGTCCGGCCCCTGAACCCTTGGGCTCTTGAAACTGCGGCCCTCTTAATATGTAGTTGAAATAGCCCTGCAATAAGCCCTTTGGAGCAGGGGTTCTTAACCTTTTAGACCTCTGGGCCCAACTTTTTGTATCGCCACTGCAACCACATATTTTTTCATTGTGGGATGTATAAAGTTTATCCTATCCTATTCACACTTAGTATGTTTACATGCACGAAAACAGTGTTTCATAACCATCATGTTTCATAACCCGTTGCTGGGCCGCGAAAACTCAAACAAACAGAAGCTACAAACTGGAACTAAAGTCATAGAAGTTTAAGCGCAAAAATGATGACTATACTGATGAAGCTGGATTTTCATTTGCTCTTTAATTTTTTTTGACAGTTTAGTTAATAAAAATACTCAGTTTAGTGTATTTGTTTTAGCACAATTTATTTATTTTAGCATTGTATGTACATTTATTTTTCTCTAACGAGTCCCTTGTTATGCAGTATATTTACTTATATTTGTAATCATCCTGACCTAGACCTAAGGTTTGCGTGTTAAATACATAACCCTCCTTGTGGGTAAGACATGGTTTCACATGATTTCACAAAGTTGTAAACTGTAAGTAGGTTATATATAGTTATTGAATAAGAGTAAAACCAAGAGTAAGATTATTAATTCAGTGTAAATATTTGAGTGGGCCTCAGGCCTTGACGTCAAAAATGTTAAGCACCCCTGCACTAAACAAGTAAGTATTACATGGAGTAGTTTAAAACCAGCTTTTATAAAATGATAATAATTTGATTTTTGTATTTTCTTTTTTTTTTTTTAGTGCCAACAAACTCCTCCATGAATCCCTCACAACCTGGACTCGGATAAGCGGCAGAAAATGGAAAGTGCCAACAAAATCAAAAGAAACAAAATAAGGCAAAAAAATAAATACATTCCATAATAAGATTTTAAATAATCTTTTAACTTATCATTATTTACTTTAAAATTATTATAGATATGTCAAGTTTCCCTTTACTTCAGAGTGTAAAGCAGAGATGAACTGATATATATATGTAGGATTATTATCAGTGGATGGATAATGCATACTTATTATCACGATTGCATTTTATTAGTGCATTCTCCCGCGTCTTTAAAAACTAGTGATACCTCTGTTTCTAACTTTAAACCGGGGTCCTTGAACGCACCACAGTTATGTGCAATGACATGCAAAAGTGAAACTTATTGTTCTCCTATCACCTCGCCTTGGTCCAAGGTGTTGGCGCTGTGCATTAATGTTTAAAGGTGAGCTTTGATGACCTTATGACGTCTGTGTTGAGTGATATGTTTGATAAGGTTTGCTGCTATCCAGGGGGAACAAACCATTTCGTATGTTTGATAAGAGGTGTAGGTCGTCTTAGACACTTAATTTGATTCAATCAACCTTATTGAATTTTCACAGCCATATCCATTTCATATTAACTTTTATGATGTCATTTTCTATCATTTACATAAATGAGATGACAGAAAACATGAGATCATCTTAAATAAAGTTTACAACATCTAAGTAGCAATCGGTATGACCTCAGACTTTATTCCATCCGTTTACTGTACATTCTTCGATAAGTTCTGCTGGTTGGTTGCAAACAGAGTTTAAAATAGACCCGATAAACAATCATTACATGTGCATGCATGTCTAATGTTTCTCTACAAGTGACATCACCAACTAATGGCTATGCATGCTTATTACTGCATTACAGTTCGAAAAAGGGAAGCGGGAAAAGAAAGCAAAAATAAGCTCTGGGAAGAAGACAGAGCAAGAAGAATTACCATATTTTGTGAAATTACTGTATTTTTCAGACCATAGAGCACATCGGATCAGAAAGCGCACTGCCATTAAGCGGGACTATTCAGGTCTATTTTCAGGCAAAAGGTACACCGGATTATAAGGCGCATTAAAGGGGTCATATTATGATTTTTTTTTCTACTTTTAAAACACTTCCTTGTGGTCTACATAACATGTAATGGTGGTTCTCTGGTCAAAATGTTGCATATATTATGTTTTACAGACCATCTTCAAGCCGCTTTCTTACCGTCTCTTCAGGCCGCTTTCTTACCGTCTCTTCAGGATGTGCCATTTTGTGAGCACTCTTATTTACGTGCCTCCACTTTGACTGCGTTTTCTCCCCTTCAGCCGTGTTGTAGTTTTAAGCGCTTCCATAGCGAGTCTACTGACAGATATAAGTTCGAACTGTACGCTACTTGGTATTAGAAATGGCAACAGCGGAAGATGCATGTGCATGTACGAGCCAGTCTGCCCCACAACAAGAGGATGGAGAAAAAGGAGCTTATTGACAAGTCGTGGACGACAATGAAAGTACATTTTCCTGACTTAAGCAGATCCCAAATACACATCAGAAGGTAAGAAAAGTTGGTTTTGCATAATATTGTGAAAAAATGTCTCCTAATAAGTGCCATTTTGGAGTCTTTATACACAGACACCATAATAATACCCGTATGTTGAAGCACAGTACGTCTGACTACAGTAGCTGTAATGCTCCGACAGGCCATCAAACGGTGCGGCTTCTTAGCTTACCAAAGTCGTACTCAAACATGTCGGCGGATTTTCTTAATGAAACATCAACGTTTTGGGCTCGCTTGCTAACCTGTACTTGCTAGCGTCAATTATTTAACAGGCGTCAACCTGCAGTCCACATGAATCCATTATGTGCGACTGCCATCTACTGGTCACACTGTGTACCAAATATAATTGTTTCGAGGTTGGTAAGCGCAACCAGGATTAATCCGTACATTAGGGGCGCCGGGTTATAAGGTGCACTGTCGAATTTTGAGAAAATGTAATGATTTTTGGTGCGCCATATAGTCCCAAAAATACGGTATTATTTGAAAATGTATCAGCGCTGATTACACAGATGCTCTGTTGGTGTTGCCGACAGGAGAGGGGAAAAAAGGAGAGATAAGGAAGTAAGTGATTCATGCGTACAGAAAAAGCAGTAAAACATGAAGAAGATGGAGAAAAACAGTCAAATGGTGCAAATGTGGAAGAGAAAGCAAGGATGAGATGGAAAAACAAGAATAAAGTGAATGGGGAAAAAAGGTCTGAGAGGATTTATTTTAATTCTACAATTTACGGCTCAGTTAGGTCCATTTCCTGAGTTAAAAAAAAAAAATCCATCGAGAAAAATGGGAGCCAAATCATTTCATCACCTCCTCTGTCCTAATTGCAGCCATATGCAATTTTAAAGGCTCCTCTTCCTTTCTAATGGATCCCTGGAGGAATGGAGGGTTAATTGCTGCAGCTGGCGATGAGCTTTCTCTTCTTCTGCTTCCATCGCTCTTCCTCTTACTCCGCTTCTTCTTCCCCTGTGGGAGTGGCCGTCCTATTGACGAGCTGACGTGCTGCCCGCTCTAGTAAAACTTGAATGAGATGTTGATGGGTTAACTGCCGCTAATCCATTTCAAATACCCCGTGTGGACAGAAGTATTGGGACAACTACTGTGGGTAAAAATAGAAGAAAATAGGGAGTGGGTCCCGCTTTTTGCTGCTTTGACAACTTCCACTCTTCACAGGGAGTTGATTCTTCCTGTTTTGCCCTTTGACCCCAGCGATCTACTTCAATCTTTGATTAGGCGAGTCAAGTTTATTCATAGAGCACAATTTGTAAACAAGGCGATTCAATACCTCAATGAAAATGCACTCCGTACTCTATACTGCACCTTGGTACTCCCATACCTTACATACTGTGTTGAAGTATGGGGGAATACTTACCACAATACAATTCATCCTCTGATCATATTACAGAAAAGAGCAGTGCGAATCATTCACAATTGTCGGTTATTTAGAACATACTCATAATCTGTTTATGCAATCAAAGTTGCTCAAATGTGATGACCTTGTTAAAGGGAAACATTATCACCAGACCTATGTAAGCGTCAATATATACCTTGATGTTGCAGAAAAAAGACCATATATTTTTTTAACCGATTTCCGAACTCTAAATGGGTGAATTTTGGCGAATTAAACGCCCTTCTATTATTCGCTCTCAGAGCGATGACGTCACATCGGGAAGCAATCCGCCATTTTCTCAAACACATTACAAACACCGAATCAAATCAGCTCTGTTATTTTCCGTTTTTTTCGACTGTTTTCCGTACCTTGGAGACATCATGCCTCGTCGGTGTGTTGTCGGAGGGTGTAACAACACGAACAGGGACGGATTCAAGTTGCACCAGTGGCCCAAAGATGCGAAAGTGGCAAGAAATTGGACGAAATTTGTTCAAAATACGAGGGTGTGGGGAAAGCCGACGAAAATGGTCAGTCGTTTGTTCCGCACACTTTACCGACGAAAGCTATGCTACGACAGAGATGGCAAGAATGTGTGGATATCCTGCGACACTCAAAGCAGATGCATTTCCAACGATAAAGTCAAAGAAATCTGCCGCCAGACCCCCATTGAATCTGCCGGAGTGTGTGAGCAATTCAGGGACAAAGGACCTCGGTAGCACGGCAAGCAATGGCGGCAGTTTGTTCCCGCAGACGAGCGAGCTAAACCCCCTGGATGTCTTGGCTCACACTGCTTCTACCGTCGCTTATGCCACCGAAGATGATCAAGAGAAGAATATCGACCCTAGCTTCCCTGGCCTGCTGACATCAACTCCAAAACTGGACAGATCAACTTTCAGGAAAAGAGAGCGGATGAGGGTATGTCTACAGAATATATTAATTGATGAAAACTTTATTCATTACTCGCGGTTTTACGTAAATTATTATACATAAACTGTGTTTACCAATAATTTAGCTTAAAAACATTACAACACTTAAAAACAAACACATACCAATCGTTGGTTAGAAGGCGATCGCCGAATTCGTCCTCGCTTTCTCCCGTGTCGCTGGCTGTCGTGTCGTTTGTCGGTTTCGCTTGCATACGGTTCAAACCGATATGGCTCAATAGCTTCAGTTTCTTCTTCAATTTCGCTTAAGCCCCTGAAATCAGAGTCTGAATCCGAGCTAATGTCGCTACCTTGCTGTTCTATCCGCCATGTTTGTTTGTATTGGCATCACTATGTGACGTCACAGGATAATGGACGGGTGTATATAACGATGGTTAAAATCAGGCACTTTGAAGCTTTTTTTTTAGGGATATTGCGTGATGGGTAAAAAAAATTTTTAAACTTCGAAAAATAAAATAAGCCACTGGGAACTGATTTTTAATGGTTTTAACCCTTCTGAAATTGTGATAATGTTCCCCTTTAAATATAATACATTAATAATCTTATATAAAGCATTTAACAAATTATTGCCGCCTAATCTACAACGTTTTTTATCAGACGAGTGCAGGCTCATAACTTGAGAGGCTTTGGATATTTCTTATTGCCGAGAGCTCAAACCACTCGTAAACGTTTTTGTGTGTCTGTATGCGGAGTAAAACTATGGAACAAACTGGACTTACAACACAAGTAATGCCAAACCATTAATCGATTTAAACTATTATACAAACATGGGGTCTGGTTCAAATATAGAGATGAGGGTCTTTAATTTGACCTGCTGCTATACTCTGTCTCAAAGTGTTAACATGTGCTCAATGCATCCTTACCATTATTGCTATGTTGTCTATTACTATTATGATTGTCACAGGTGAAGGGAGCAGTGAGCAGCAGCGGTGGCCGCGCCCGGGAATAATTTTTGGTGATTTAACCCCCAATTCCAACCATTGATGCTGAGTGCCACGCAGGGAGGTAATAGGTCCCATTTTAATAGTCTTTGGTATGACTCGGCCGGGGTTTGAACTCACGACCTACCGATCTCAGAACGGACACTCTAACCACTAGGCCATTGTTGGTATATTCATTATTCCTACATTGTTGATACCAATTATTGTTACAGTGTAATAATTACTGTTACCTGTGGTAATGCCACTATGACACAACATCTGTATTATAATCCTTGAACAAAGTAAGAGTGAAACTCGTGTGATTAATCACTGAATGGAGAACTGGGGGTGGGATTAAATAAATGATCTTCTTCTCACTCCCTTTCAGGCAAAACTGGACAATCATGCACTATATTAATTTATATTATTATGTGTTGTCAACTTGTACTTCTTTGTCATTGCCTGAAATAAATAAATACAAATAAATGAATAAATTAAAAAAATAAATTAAAAAAATGCTTTACAGAAAATTAGAAGAAGGCCCCCCCCCCCAAAAAAAAATCATAATTCAAATTAAAACCATAAAATATTATCATCCCAAAAACAATCAAATTAAAATTAAAATCCAAGAGTGTAAATAAAACACTTTCACAAATAAATACAAGTGTTTTCAGTCGGGTTTACATATCATCAGTAGAGTTTCTAAAACAGTTAAGTGAATACATTAAGTGAGAAACATTTTCTGCAATCAACAACACGCACTCCGACAAGAATGAGGCAGTAGTTGCAATAACAAGGATTGAACATTTAGGTTAAAATTGGAACACATTGCTGCACGTATTTGTTTGGGGTTGGCCAACTCTTTCTACTCCTGGACAGCTGCACACAATTAGGTGAAAATGTGGACAAAACATGCACCCCTGCTGTGATGACTGTTAGTTTTCTGACAAATGCACTGCATGGTGGCACGGTTATAACATTTCAACTTTTGACCCCATGAGTCAGAATGGCTTGAAATTTCTCACACAGCTCAATGTGCTCTACAAAACACCCGCTGTGATATTAAAGGGGACCTACGGTGATTTTAATCTCGATTTAAAACACTTCCTTGTGGTCGAGGTCAGTAGTTATCAAACTTATTTCACCAAGTGCCACCTCAGAAAACACTTGACTCTCCAAGTACCACCATAATGACCAACATTAAAATACAGTAGCGTAGTTGGTCCAAGTATACATTAAAAACAACTTAGAGGTTTTATTTAACAAGTATATCTAATATTTTTGGCCACTGTAACATTACACACCGTTTGAACAGTAACACTCTGTTTGAATATTTAATTAAGTGATTTTTGGCGTATCACTACACAGTTTGAGAATCACTGATCTATATAATATGTATTGGACAGGAAATGGTGTAAATCTTGCTCCACAGTCACTTCTGTAACCCATTTTTTACATTTCTGTATGCAAGAAGTTCGATACAGGATGAAACCACGCCCCCTACTTCACCAAAAATATGATTTATCTTTTGAAAAAATGTACACTTTTTAAATACATATCTTTTCTTTTCAGACACGGTCGAAAATAAGCTTCAAAACAGTTCATAGATTCACCCGGTCACAACAACAGGTACACCTGCACACTCTCAATACAAGAGCTGCTTAAAAAAAACGTCTTTTTTTTCTATTAATGCCATGATGAAAATTATATTTTCTCTTACCTTCTTATGTTTCCTCAAACCAAGTAGTAATGTCGCAATGGTGCCGTTTTTTTCGTCGGAGATTAGCAGCTCATCCAACTTCGTACTGGTCCTTGTTGACAAAACAGTCCTGTGGACAAATAAACAAGCATGAAAAAAGCATTTATTCATTATTAAGTACTTATTTTATAGACATTAGAGCAGGCGGGAGGGCATGAGACGAGAAGGAATGACAGTGGAGTCAGAGCGCTCAAGAGAGGTAAGGAGCCATACAAGACGCCCACATAAGTACGTCAGTCACACTGTGACATCACAGTGTGTCCATTGTTTAAAAGAGACTCCGAAAGACAGCGTTTAGAGGGACCAAAGCTAGCGTGCAAGCTCACGCCCAAACACGTAATCTTCATGATTTGATGCTCGGGCATTGTTTAACACAAGTATCCAACATTGTTACAAAATGTAAAAAGTCAAATTCATTATCAAGCGTTTAAGAGCCATTTCCGGGTCCTAAATGGCTGTCAAAGTGTACCAACTTGTTGGAATACCTACTCAAACTTCTTCTGTCCAGGTGAGATGCATGATTTATGATCTACAATAAACTTACAGGGAGCAAGGAAGCAAGGACACTCAATGATGTAGACATAGGGACACAGGAAGTGATCACGGCGCCGCTATGAATAGTTTGTCTGCGTTAGCGCTTATAATAACAATATCACTAATACTTGGTTAATATTCAAGTTACCAAATGTTAATGGAGTATTGTTGGTGGTTTTTGAACGGTTATTTATTGGATTTATTGTAAGCAGACTTTTAATTCACGTTTATTTATTATTTAGAATGCATTAAAAAAAAAAAGTCCATCCGCCGTCATGTCTTTCATAATGATTGTGAACGATAGGCAAAATTCCAAGAAAAAGTGCAGTTGCCCTTCAAGGTGTTTATACAATATTTGGTACACACCTTTTTTCCCCCAAAATGACAGTGCTGTAATGGCTGCTGGTTGCAGGAACTATCTGCTATTACCGGTAAGTGGCTTCCTTTGTGTTCTTGGTGTTTCCTTTTTGTTTTCATGGGTTTTGAGCCTTTTCGTGCGAGCCCCTTTAGGACTGTGCAACAAGGGGTGGCACTTTCCTGACTTCTGTGCTGCTTTTTGGTGCTTTTTTTGTGGACTTCTGACTCTGCCTCAGGAAAACCTTTTGGCCATGTTTGCGCCGGAGACCAGCTGCTGGATCCCTGCCACACCAGAGTCCACGTGGAGAAACCGAAAGAGGTGCAAAGGAGGAGCTGCGGGGCCGGCGTTGAACGTGGGGATAGACGAGCTTCACAGAGCCCTGGCTGGATCAACATGTGTGACACGCTTCGGTCTCCCTGGACAGATTCTCGCTCATCATTAGCAACATTGGCTAGTGGGCAGCCTAGGACGGAGTCGGCTCTCTTGTTTGCTTTGTTGGGTCTGCTCCTGTCTTTATCTGTGCTGCCCCTGTCTCTGGCGGACAATGGCGTAAGCAGAGTAGAGGCCACCGAGGTGTTTGTGGGTTATGAAAAGGGTGTTTTCCTTGTGTTGTTAATCTATGTATAGTGCAACCATATGTGCGCAATATGTATTATTTTTTTGGTTTTTCATCCTTTTTGGCCTTGAAGGTCAATTACGATATTTTTTGCCCATATGCAACCTGTATGGGATTTTTTCATGTCTGTGTGAACAGCGCAATACCACATTTTTTCATATCCGACCCAGGCCTCTTTCTTGTGTGGTATTAAATCGGATATATATGAGCTCAGGTCGCATTCATCCAACCAGAACGTCATCAAAAAGCGATAAGCATCATAATTATTGGCCAAAATAGAGGTTAACAAAATAGATCGTTGACAACTGAGCAGAAAATGGGAAAATAATGTTTTAGGAACTCCCGCGAACGTTTTACCACCCCTGTCTCCGACTAATCACCCTCAGACACACTCTTCAAACATGAAATCGAAGCAAAATATACCGTAAAACTGCGAGAGACAAAATACTTAATTTCTTAATCTCCTACGCTCACTTATTCGCTTCAGAAAATGTTGACTGTGATTGCACAACATCCTTGAAATTGCCACAACTGAGACCAACTTGAGTAGAAGCCATTTTTACTTCCGTAAACACTGCATTGAGTGGGACGTCATGTTGCATGCGGGTCAGATTGCATTCACATTAGAAATCTCTTTTTTTTTTTTGTATGTGAACGGTCACTAAAAAGATCAGACTAGACCAAAAAAATCTGAATTTGGACATACTAATATGCATTAGATTTAAAACAGTGTCCTGTAGCGTTTTTTACAACTGTATGCCGGCATTCTTCTTGTTTTCGTTTCCATGCCATCTGTGACTATGGTCCGCGCTGGTATTTCCCCATTACTAACCCGCAGCTTAAAAGGGGCGTGTCGTATGTACTTATATCTATGTTTGTAGGTGCACAGGCTTGACTGAGTAACTATTTGGCTATAAATCTGGGGACAGCAACCCGCGGCTTTGGAGCCACATGCGGCTCTTGAGCAGCGCCCTTGTAGCTCCCTGGAGTTTTTTCAAAAATGTATGGTAATGGAAAAAAATGGGGTGAAAATTTAATTTTTTGTTGTAATATGGTTTCTGTTGGACAAACACGACACAAACCTTCCTAATTGTTAGAAAGCCCACTGTTTAATATGTTTGTGTTTATGCTTCACTGATGAGAGTATTTGGCGAGCGCCGTTTTGTCCTACTAATTTCAGCGGCCCTTGAACTTATCGTTATGTAGACTGTGGCTCAACAGTTTGTTTACATGTATACCTTTCTCCGACGCTGCCAGAGAAAGACGTGTTTTATGCCATTCCTTTGTCATTTTGTCCACCAAATGTTTTATACTGTGCGTGCATGCACAAAGGTGAGCTTTGTTGTTGTTATTGACTTGTTATGGAGTGCTAATCAGGAATATTTTGTCACTGCCTGACTGCAAGCTAATCGATGCTAACATGCTATTTAGGCTAGTTGTATGCACATATTGCATCATTATGCCTCGTTTGTAGGTATATTTGAGCTCATTTAATTTCCTTTACTTATGTCCTCTGTGTATTTAGTTTCCATGTTTCATGACACATTATCTGAATGCAATATTGGCTGCATTTCTGATAGTTGTTTGTGTACCATGTTGTTCCAAACCACAGCAAACGTTAGCTAGCTTGCAAAGATTGTAATACATCCATTAGAAGAAGACAGCTTGCTGTTTCCTTTAACTTGGACACACTCATCTATACCTTTGGCCATTTCCAGGAGTTATCTCACCCTCTGAGACGTTTTACTAATGTTTTCCAATGTTGTAAAAATGTGTAGTATAAATATTACATTTCAACATTTCTTTCAACTAAGATTTGCGTCAGCCTGCGACAGTCATTTTGATAGTAGGCTATTATAGCTAATTACCCACTTACATCATGTGTTGCCATTATTACAACACTTATATAAGCCTTTTCATTTTTCGCGGCTCCAGACAGATTACTTTTTTGTATTTTTGGTCCAATAAGGCTCTTTCAACATTTTGAATCGCCTACCCCTGCCACAAGTCATTGATTAATGGCTGTACCACTTTAAGGAGACACATATGTATGCTAGCATGTCTTCCAAAGCATTTGGACCACAACCCATAGGGGGCGCCACAAACCAGTAAAAGCTGTAGACTATTGTGTGTAGAAACCCTTGAAGTCCTCTAAATTCACCTTTTGATGAACAATTGCCTTGAAATGCTGCCTTGTGATTGGCTGATTTGCGATAAAACACACGTCATGCCTGATGCAATGGACCACTAGTGTACATGAGGAAGCAGGGCACCTTTGCACATGCCCCGTACTGTGAGTCTGGCTCAAGGTGGGGATTAGTTGGATGTAACACTCAGTGGGACTCTTGTTAGAAAGGGTGTGGTCACAGTCTGCCTCTGTGGTAAATTTGATTATGACTGGCTGGGGGGAGGAGGTCCCACCGTGAACCAGGTGCCCTTCACAGCCAAGATGAGTTCAGCTCTTGGTCTCGCTATCCTTCCTTCTGTACTTCCTGATCTCCGTCGCCCACCGCCGTCCGTCTGTCCATATATTATAGCTCGCTCTCCCGCTGCTTTATCCTTTTGTTGTGGATGGTAGAGGGCTTGTTTGGACTTCCGCCTTTGCCAATTTCTAACGTGTGTCAAATTTTACAGACGAGTTAATCAGTAGGGTTGCGAATCTTTGGGTGTCCCACGATTTGATTCAATATCGATTCTTGGGGTCACGATTAGATTATAAATAGATTTTTTCGATTCAACGCGATTCTCGATTCAAAAACGATATTTTTCCGATTCAAAACAATTCTCTATTCATTCAATACATAGGATTTCAGCGGGATCTACCCCAGTCTGCTGACATGCAAGCAGAGTAGTAGATTTTTGTAAAAAGCTTTTATAATTGTAAAGGACAATGTTTTATCAACTGATTGCAATAATGTAAATTTGTTTTAACTATTAAATTAACCAAAAATATGACTTATTTTATCTTTGTGAAAATATTGGACACAGTGTGTTGTCAAGCTTATGAGATGCGATGCAAGTGTAAGCCACTGTGACACTATTCTTTTATTTTTTTATAAATGTCTAATGATAATGTCAATGAGGGATTTTTAATCACTGCTATGTTGAAATTGTTACTAATATTGATACTGTTGTTGATAATATTTCACTACTTTTGGATTGTTCTGTGTGGTGTTTGTGTCTCCTCTCAATTGCTCTGTTTATTGCAGTTCTGAGTGTTGCTGGGTCGGGTTTGGTTTTGGAATTGGATTGCATTGTTATGGTATTGCTTTGTATTATTTTGTTGGATTGATTAATAAAAAAAAATTAAATAAAAAATAAAAAATAAAAAAAATAAAAATCGATTTTTGAAAAATGAGAATCGATACTGAATCGTACAACGTGAGAATCGCGATTTGAATTTGAATCTATTTTTTCCCACACCCCTACCTATCAGTCCCTTAAAAGAATCTACCAAATTGTGGTAAGTTGTCAAGATAACCTAGTTTTAGAGTGGGTGTTTTGTAGGACACATTGAGCTCTGCGAGAAAATACAAATCAATCTGACTCATGGAGTCAAACTTTGGGGTTCACCAACAGCGCAAATGTGGTGTAGAGTGTTTATCGTAAAAAAATAATCGCACATGCAACTATAGGGTTGGTAACATTCACGTTTGAACTGATACGGCAGCAATTCCCTGTACCTGGAAATGTATACCAATTTTCAGTACCTTTGTGTGTCTTAATAAATATTAACTGTTTTTGATAATAACATTTTTATTTTGAATTGCAACATTTAAAAATTTGCTGATTATGACAACTGCTGTCGAGTTGTTATATCTTGTTTAATTGCCTGAGTCTCATATAGTGTTGCAAGACAAGACATTGGATGACAGAAGTGTATAGTTTATAGTGTGTTGGCAAGTCAGTTCAGTCTTTGCTGTCTAGTCTTTTGTTGCGCCTAGAAAGCGTTAATACTGTAAGTATTGTACTTATTACCCACCAGTCGTTCGACTGTAACGTGCAGCTGAGTTGTAGTTTTCATTAACCAATATGAAAATGTTGAAATCGTCAGGTAAAATCACTAATGCTAATTAGTACCATGTCAATAGCAATAGCAGGTTTCTCTGCTCTTCAGGGGATTTCCCTGAAGAGCAGAGAAACCTGCGAAACAGGCTTGTAGGGATGAAATAGCCTCTGTTTTTTCCTGACCTAACGTATACACTGTGTATATATATACATACATGCATACATTTTACAGTTAAAAAATAGGTGTTTTGGCTGGTCCACCAATAGAATAGACCACTATAATAAGTACTGTATGTGATGTGTGGTCACCATTGCAACCAGGGAGATGCTATTGAGCTTATCAGAAGCCACTGTAGCTTTCTCTTCACTAATCAAATGATGACAATTAAAACACAGAATGATGACTTATTTTATCGTCTCTCGTCTTTAATGATCACATTAGTTTCCCATTAGTGTCCATTCCTTCTTACTCCAGATGTACTTTTAGGGTTTTACTTTGAAGATGTGACTCTATCTTTTCCCTGTCTGTGCTTCTCATCCCAGTCTCTCCTCCCTGCTGGAGGAGAGCAGGCGAGAGAGAGAGAGAGAGAGGTGTCACTTTCAGTGAAACAACTTAATTCTGATGTCAATGAATTAATTAGATGTGTTAATGAGCTAGCGACAGCTCGCCCAAATTAAATTAATACGGTAATGGCCTTAGACAGCGAGAATTAGCTCTCTCATTTCAGTAAACGCTTTCTGGAGTGTATGCAGAGCACGCGCGCGCACACGCACGCACGCACGCACGCACGCACGCACGCACGCACGCACGCACACACACACACACACACACACACACACACACACACACACACACACACACACACACACACACACACACACACACACACACACACAGCTCAAACAACATCCATCCCCACGAGCACATCACCATCCCCATGTAATTAACTGACTAATTAGACTAGCGCTGGATCTTTTCTGCAAGAACTTAAGTTTGTGTTGCTCTGACCCTACCCCTTTTACGACAGCAGAAGCTAGCTCACCACCGCGCACTTCCGTCGACTTGCCACCCTTGACGTCACACTCAAAAGTCTCATTACGCTCAACTTGAAGGCAGTTTAGTCCGTCATTAGCTGTAATGGAGGATCTTCAGCGGCGTCCACGCTCCAGCGCACCGCATGACATAAACTTGCCCCAAAATGGAGGTAGAAGTTAGAGGGTTGTCCTGACTGCTCATTTATGAGGAATAAAGAGAAAATATCCAGAGTTGTCTGTGAAAGATGACTAAAATTAATTGGACACTTAGTAAGTACCGTATTTTCCGGAATATAGAGTGTACCGGCATTCAATTTTAGAAGAAAAAAATATTTTTTTATATCTTAGACGAACCGGACTATAAGCTGCAGATATATACGTTGTAAAGTGAGTTATTCAGACAAATATTATATAAATGTTTATTTACATTCCTTAATTGTTTACAAACAGTGCCTGTAACACGGCAGTAAAACGGCTGATCGAACAAAACAGTTATCGTCATGGACTCACTAGCTGCAAAAGCAGACTCAATAACTCCGCAGTGACATCTTGAGGAATTGACGAAACTAAAACAATACAAAACGAATGCCATTGTAAGTTAATAATACCGTATTTTTCGGACTATAAGTCGCAGTTTTTTTCATAGTGCGACTTATACTCAGGAGCGACTTGTGTGAAATTATTAACACATTACCGTAAAATATCAAATAATATTATTTAGCTCATTCACGTGAGAGACTAGACGTATAAGATTTCATGGGATTTAGCGATTAGGAGTGACAGATTGTTTGGTAAACGTATAGCATGTTCTATATGTTATAGTTATTTGAATGACTCTTACCATAATATGTTACGTTAACATACCAGGCACGTTCTCAGTTGGTTATTTATGCCTCATATAACGTACACTTATTCAGCCTGTTGTTCACTATTCTTTATTTATTTGAAATTGCCTTTCAAATGTCTATTCTTGGTGTTGGGTTTTATCAAATACATTTCCCCAAAAAATGCGACTTATACTCCAGTGCGACTTATATATGTTTTTTTCCTTCTTTATTATGCATTTTCGGCCGGTGCGACTTATACTCCGGAGCGACTTATACTCCGAAAAATACGGTACTAACACAGACATTCGTAAATGTGTTAGCATATTAGCTAACGCTAACGACGCTAGCCTGATTACATTACGATAGCACGTACAAATATGCTCAGAAACACTCCAACAAAAACTTACATTGCTTGGAGTGATGAAGAATCCACACGAGTAGAAACACTATGGCCGATTAGAAGACGGAACAGCGCTTGTACTTGTGTTTCAAAGCTTTAAACAGCAGGAAACACTATATTCACCAGGCAGCACCTGCAGTGAGTGAACTTGTCCAGAAGAGGGCGCCATAGCACAAACAACACAATTTCAGAGTCGTTGCATGTGTTTCATGCGAACTGTTTGCATTATGGCCAGCAGCAAAGAAAAAAAAATCCATAAATTAGCCGCACCGTTTTATAAGCTGCAGGGTTCAAAGCGTAGGGGAAAAGTAGCGACTTATAGTCCAGAATTTACGACTTTGAAACTTCCAACAGTCACTGCAGTGCAGAAATGGCATCTGTGAAGCTGAAGTCTAAAAAAATAAATAAAATGTGCGGAAATTCAAAATTACGCTGGAGAGTTAAACATGAGAAAGGATGACAACAGGGCAACTTGCAATACTTGAAAAGTGGATATCTCATCAGAGGGATGAAATATGCAGAAACATTAGCACATATAACATGTGATGACTTGTTAAAAAAGTCAATCTCCACCAGGAGCAGTGGCAGCAACACAGCATGCAGATAGTCCGTCTAATATGAAGTATTATCTATGATCTAGCTCAGGGGTGCTCACACTTTTTCTGCAGGCGAGCTACTTTTCAATTGATCAAGTCGTGGGGATCTACCTCATTCATATATATAATTTATATTTACTTATTTATGAAATATATGTTTTTGTTAACAAGTTAAAGGTGTTTAATGATAATGCAAGCATGTTTAACACATATAGTTAATATTGTTAATACATTAAAGATGTTTAATGATAATACAAGTATGTTTAATACATATAGTTAATATTGTTAACAAGTTAAAGGTGTTTACAGATAATGCAAGCATGTTTAACACATATAGTTAATATTGTTAACAAGTTAAAGGTGGTTAAAAATAATACAAGCATGTTTAACACAAATAGTTAATATTGTTAACAACTTAAAGGTGGTTAAAGATAAAACAAGCATGTTTAACACATATAGTTAATATTGTTAACAAGTTAAAGATGGTTAAAGATAATACAAGCATGTTTAACACATATAGATTCCTTTCTTTCATGAAGACAAGAATATAAGTTGGTGTATTACCTGATTGTGATGACTTGCATTGATTGGAATCAGACAGTGGTGATGATAACGTCCGCATTTTCGAATGGAGGAGAAAAAAAGTCCTCCTTTCTGTCCAATACCACATGAAAGTGGTTGGTTTTTGGCATCTTATTTGTCCAGCTTCCGTACTCCTTTGTATACACTTTACAAGAAATACATTGTCGGCAAACTCCGTAGCTTGCTAGCTTGTACACGCCAGCTTTCTGAGACTCTTATTTTGGTAGCGCAGGCAGGATGAAGCAGAGCTTTTATTGTGCAACTGTGCAGTCGGTCTTTGGAGTTTTGACGACAGGTAGGGCGCCAGAGTCTGTTGAAATAAAGTGTTTCTCGCCTTCCAGTCGGTAATTTTAATGAGCTGGCAGCAGCCAGCGTCATCTCAGAAGACCCTCGGGTGCCGTGAATGTCAATCAAGTGACGAAAGTGACGTCATAGTGAAGATTTATGATCGCTCATTTTTAGGACTATTTTTTTAATGCCTGGCTGGTGATCGACTGACACACCCTCCGAGATCGACCGGTAGATCGCGATCGACGTAATGAGCACCCCTGACCTAGCTCATAGTTATAGTTTTGTGATGATTGCGCATAGTGGCTGTTGGCATGATCCCAGGATGCAGAGAAGGAAGGCAAAGTGCAAGCGGGAGGTCGCTTTCTCAGATACCAGGCAAGAGGCAACAAGAAAGTTACGACAAGACAAAGAAGCAAGCAGGAGAGATAAGGGAGAGGAAAGGGGAGCGTCCACCCTCAATGAGTGCCAGACAGAAAAGCCGATAATATCGGCAGTCCGATATTATCGGACATCTCTAGTATGCATTTTCCAAATAAACTGGAACTGAACTGAACTAAAAAAAAAAAGAGGCCTAGGTGGGGTTTAAAAAAAAAAAAAATCAGAATTGTACTGTTCACATTGAAAACAATCTGATACATGTCACATATGGGCAAAAAAATGGGAACATAGCTGCCTAGCTCCACATACGATGCCATCAGCGGTAGTAAAGTGCATCACAGCCTGTTATTTTAATGAGGCATCTATTTGAGTGTTCTTGTAAACCACAGCGAGTAAATGAGTTCTGATAGAATGGAGGCGACTAATTATTTGAAACAGTTGAACTGACTTTCAGCGTGTATCAAGAAACAGTCCATTAAAGGTCGGGTCTTATTGAGGACTTAATTTCATATTGTGAAAAACGGTTATGATAGTTGCAGCTCTAGAATGTCAAGGACTTTATCGTTGGCACGGACCTGCATGCGCTCCACTCACTAATGCAGTTTCCTTCTGCAGTGCCGCCGCTCGGCGTGCTATTTCTGAGCACATTTGTACGCGAGCGTGCGCACGAGCGTGGCCTCTGCGGGGACGGAGCCTCTCGCACAAACACCATCTGTCAACAACAGGCTCACCTGCTAGCAAACATTTAGCTCAGCATCCATCTCACCTGCTCTCTCACATGCACAAACAGACAATTCAGCAATGTCAAAGCAGAGGATAATGCAATCTCCCACTTAGTCGACTTGACAATCTCACCTGCTTTGCATCTCTCTGAAGGATTCCTCTTCCGTGCAACAAAAATGACCTAAAAAAAGCACAGAAAGAGAACATTTGACACCTTGTGGAAAGATGTAAATTAGCACGGAGGAAAGAAAGGTAGGTGGGAAAGAGGGAGATGAAGACTATTACCTGAGGTGTGTGACTAAATTAACTTGTCATCATCACTAATTAGCCTCTTGTTCCTTTTCTTCCCTCCGGGTGACACTTAGCAACGTGCATGAGGATTGTATGTCTTCTTGTTTGGAACTACAGTGCATCCGCTTCTTCCACATTTTGTTTTGTTACAGCCAGTGTTCATTTTGTTGACTAAAAATGCTCGTCTTAGTTGTCGTCATTGACCTATTTTCCCCTGACTAAAATAAGACGATAACGAGTCAAAACAAATGCACCTTGACGAAAACAATGACAAAATTAGATGATTTAGTTTACGAATAAAAACGAGACAAAATAATTGACAGAGACGAAATTCAATCAAATGTATTGTAGTCTTTAGGTGGGTGGGACATGTTAGTAATCTATCCAATCACAGTAGCATGCAGGCGAGAGGCGAAGGTAAATCACGGCGGGGATCCAATCAGAATACAACTACTAGGACACAGTGTTTGGATTTTTCACCGGGAAACAAGACTACCGTATTGTCCAGACCAGGGGTCGGCAACCTTTACCCCTCAAAGAGCCATTTTGACCAGTTTCACAAAATAAAGAAAACAATGGGAGCCACAAAACTCTTTTGAAATTTAAAATGAAATAACACTGCATACAAAGGTTTTTTTTACTTTGTGCTATGTATAAACCAGGGGTCTCAGACACGCGGCCCGCACCTTAATATGAAAATGTAATGTTAATACAGCCCGCGAGTTTTATATGAATGGCGCTTGACAACCCTCCCGATTTTTCCGGGAGACTCCCGAATTTCAGGGCAACTATTCTATCGAATGTCTGCTGATTTTCACCCAAATAACAATAATAAGGGCGTACCGTGATGGCACAGCAATTAGTGCCCTCTACAACCTGTACAAACAGCGTGCCAGCCCAGTCACATGTTGTATGCAGCTTTTGCAAACCCCGCCCACCTCAACCGACGCACGGGGGAGGTTGATGTATGGGGGGGCAGGGTTGGGAGGGGCGGGGTTTGGTGGTAGCGGGGTTGTATAATGTAGCCCGGAAGAGTTAGGGATGCATGGGATTCTGGGTATTTGTTCTGTTGTGTTTATTTTGTGTTACGGTGCGGATGTTCTCCCGAAATGTGTTTGTCATTCTTGTTTGGTGTGGGTTCACAGTGTGGCGCATATTTGTAACAGTGTTAAAGTTGTTTGTACGGCCACCCTCAGTGTGACCTGTATGGCTGTTGACCAAGTATGCCTTGCTGTCACTTACGTGTGCAAGCAGAAGCTGCATGCAACATGTGACTGGGCTGGCACGCTGTTTGTACAGGTTGTAGAGGGCGCTAAATGCTGTGCTATCATGGTACGCCCTTATTATTGTTGTTTGGGTGAAAATCTGAGAATATTTGCCCCGGGAGATTTCTGGGAGAGGCACTGAAATCCGGAAGTTTCCCGGGAAAATCGGAAGGGTCGGCAAGTATGCAGCTGAGCCGCATCAGAGTGGTCAAAGAGCCGCATGCGGCTCCGGAGCCGCGGGTTGCAGACCCCTGGTCCAGACCATAAGGCACACCAGATTATAAGGCGCACTGCCGATAAATGGTCTATTTTAGATCTTTTTTTATACATTAGGCGCACCGGATTATAGGGCACATTAAAGGAGTCATATTATTATTTTTGTATTTATTTATTATTTTTAATCAAATTTGAATACCGTATTTCCCGGACCATAGGGCGCACCGAATTATAAGGCGCACTGCGGATGAATGGGTCTATTTTTTTATCTTTTTTCATATATTAGGCGCACCAGATTATAGGGCGCATTAAAGGAGTCATATTAATAAAAAAAATGTCTACATTGAAAACACTTTCTTGTAGTCTACATAACATGTAATGGTGGTTCTTTGGTCAAAATGTTGCATAGATGATGTTAAACAGATCATCTTCAAGCCGCTTTCTGACAGTCGCTTCCGGATGCGCCGTTTTGTGGGCGGTCTTATTTACCTGGCTCACCCCCCGTCATCTTTGTTGTAGCGGTGTAGCGTGCAAGGACGGGGGTGGAAGAATTGTCAAAAGATGGAGCTAACTGTTTTAATGACATTCAGACTTTACTTCAATCAATAACGGAGCAGCATCTCCTCATCCAGAAACAACACAGGAAATGTGTCCCGTGAAAAACCGTCCAACCGGAACTCTCTAATAACTAAAGTTCCTTGGGTGAATAATATATACTCACTACACCGGTATGTTTTAGCGCTTTCATGGCGAGTTTACCGACAGATATAAGTAAGAACTTTACACTACTTTATATTAGAAGTGGCAACAGCGGAGGGTGAATGCCACATAAGAAGATAGATTCAAAGAAAAAGTTTATCGACTCGCGGACGCGCACAATTTTTCAGGACTTCTACAGATCCCAAATACAGATCAGCAGGTAGCAGAAGGTAAGAAAAGTTGCTTTTGCATAACATTGCGAAACAAAACGGCAGATATGTCTTACCTTATACACACACACCATAATAATACTTGTATGTTTAATGCGCCGACAATCCTTGCAGCGGTGCGGCTTCATCGCATACCAAAGTCGTAGTAAAACATTTTGATAGATTTTTGAGTGCCGTGTGTAATGTTCTATATTTTCAATGGAACATTTAAAATGTTGGTGTTGTTTACTTGAGACATATTGCAATCATATTGCTGTCTACACTTATTTCTTATGTTTGACTGCCATCTACTGGTCACACTTATCATTACACCATGTACCAAATAAAATAGCTTCGAGGTGAGTAAGCTCAACTAAACTTAGTCCTTACATTAGGCGCACCGGGTTATAAGGCGCACTGTCGATTTTTGAGGGGAAAAAACGGTTTTAAGTGCGCCTTATAGGCTGGAAAATACGGTATATTATAGGGATGTAATGATAAATCATACTTGCCAACCTTGAGACCTCCAAATTTGGGAGATTGGGGTGGCGGGTTAAGGGGGAGGAGTATATTTATAGCTAGAATTCACTGAAATTCAAGTATTTCTTGTGTGTATATGTATATATATATATATATATATATATATATATATATATATATACATATATAAATAAAATAAATACTTGACTTTCAGTGAATTCTAGCTATATAGATGTATGTATTTTATTATATATACTGTATATACACATAAATAAAATAAATGCTTGAATTTTAGTGTTCATTTATTTACACATATACACACACATAACACTCCTCTCTACTCATTGTTGTATTTGAAAGTGCAATGCTTTGCAGCCAGTAGCACAGCCTTTGAAGGAGCATAGGTATGGGCAGTGTAATATTCTGGGTTGGAGTCAATAACCAGGCGAGGTGACAAAGTTACGTCTCTTTACTTCATACTTCAGAACCGACTCCCACACTTGCCGTCAGGGTGCGCAATACAACGTAAACCGTTGGCCAACCAAAAAGTAACCCAGAACACGTGTTCTGTGGTTACTTTTTGGTTGGCCAAGCGGACGTGACGACAGGCTGTCCTCACTCAGGTTCGCACGGACCTGGAGGGGGCGTGCCTTAAGTCCGGCTGGAAATCAGGAGAAATTCGGGAGAATGGTTGTCCCGGAGATTTTCGAGAGAGGCACTGAAATTCGGGAGTCTCCCGGAAAATTCGGGAGCGTTGGCAAGTATGTGATAAATGGTAGTAATGATGACGGCAACAACACTACCGACGGTTATTATTACCCTTTTAAATTAAAATGATCTAAAAACCAATAACTGCACTTTTATAAACTCACATATGGACATATTTTACCTTTGCAGGGTAGACAAGACACATTATAAACCCTATGGGTTTCATTTTCTCTGGTAAAAATACAACCAACTTGAAGCGTATTCTGCAGGCTAATCATCAGGACATCTACGCAACAGTAAGTAGGCCAAAACTAGTATTTACAAATAAATCATATTGTACTGAATTACTTTTACTATTAAAGACAGTAGAGAAAGAGCAAGACTGCTTACTCTACCACTTCTTTTGTTGTACACCATAGGGGAGCTTGCCCGCCAATCTAGAATAAAACCAGTTTGTTTTGTTCATGGGACCATTTTAGCCATGTATTAGTCAACATTTGAAAAAAACAAAATAAAACTTCAGCTAAAACAATAACACACTAAGGTTTAGTGTGTAATGTTCTTATTGAGATGTTCATGGAGTGCAGGTCTTGTGAATTTAGTTTTTGAGATGCTCTGCAAATATAATTAATAAAAGTGCTTTCAAGACAACTTCAAAGATGCATTATTCGTTATACTTTGTATATTTTAATCGACAAATTTTACTGTAATTTTAGACGACTAAAATGTTGAGGAATTTTGACAACTAAAACTGGACGAAAACTAAATTAATATGGATGACTAAAATATGACTAAAACTAAAATACACTTTCCTCAAAAGACTGACTAAAACTAAATTAAAAACAGCTGTCACAATTAACACTGATTATAGCCTTATTCCAAAGTGGAATACATTCATTTTGTCCTCAAAATTATACACAATAATTATGACTGTGAAAAAAACTAGGTATTTGCAAAATTAAAAAAAAAAAATTATAATTTGCAAATTTACTATAATTAAATAAATCACATATACAAAAGTAGTCAAAGTCTTTTCTCAATACTTTGTTGATGCACCTTTGGCGGCAAATACAGCCTGAAGTCTTTTTGAATATAATGCCACAAGCTTGACATACCCATCTTTGGCCAGTTTTACCCATTCTTCTTTGCAGCACCTCCAAAGCTCCATCAGGTTGGATGGGATTAATAGGTTTTCATCCAGGATATCTCTGTACATAGCTGCATTCATCTTTCCCTCTATCTTGACTAGTCTCCCAGTTCCTGCCTCTGAAAACCATCCCCACTGCATGATGCTGCCACCACCATGCTTCACTGTAGGGATGGTATTGGCCTGGTGATGAGCGGTGCCTGCTTTTCTCCAAACATGATGCCTGGCATTCACGCCAAAGAGTTCAATATTAGTCTCATCAGACCAGAAAATGTTGTTTCTCATGGTCTGAATATTTAGGGTGCATTTCAGCAAACTTTTTACTAATAAATGGCTTCCGTCTGGCCACTCTACCATACAGGCCTGATTGGTGGATTTCTGCAGAGATAGTTGTCTTTCTGGAAGGTTCTCCTCTCTATACAGAGGAATGCTGTAGTTCTGACAGAGTGACCATCGAGTTCTTGGTCACCTCCCTGCATACTTGCCAACCTGGCTTACGATTTCGGGAGGTGGGGGGAGGGGGTGGGGGTGGGCGTGGGCGTGGTTGGGGTGGGACGGGGGCGTGGTTGGGGGCGTGGTTAAAAGGGGAGGAGTATATTTACAGCTAGAATTCCCCAAGTCAAGTATTTCATATATATATATATATATATATATATATATATATATATATATATATATATATATATATATATATATATATATATATATAGATATAAGAAATACTTGACATTCAGTGAATTCTAGCTATATATATATATATATATATATATATATATTATTATATATATATATATATATATATATAAAATAAATACTTGAATTTCAGTGTTCATTTATTTACACATATACACACACATAACACTCATCTACTCATTGTTGAGTTAAGGGTTGAATTGTCCATCCTTGTTCTATTCTCTGTCACTATTTTTCGAACCATGCTGAACACCCTCTCTGATGATGCATTGATGTGTGGCACGCACAAAAGTGCTTTCATCAAATGCACTATATGGCAGTATTGTCCTGTTTAAGAGTGTCACAACATTGCTGTTTACGGCAGACGAACTGCTTTACGGTAGACAAAAACGTGACTGCTGTTGTTGTGTGTTGTTGCCGCGCTGGGAGGACGTTAATGAAACTGCCTAACAATAAACCCACATAAGAAACCAAGAACTCGCCCTCCATCATTCTACAGTTATAACGTAATTGGGCAGGTATGCTGTTTATATATCCCGGCTGAATTTCGAGAGATTTTCGGGAGAAAATTTGTCCCGGGAGGTTTTCGGGAGAGGCGCTGAATTTCGGGAGTCTCCCGGAAAATCCGGGAGGGTTGGCAAGTATGCCTCCCTGACTAGACTAAGATGAATACAGCAATGTACAGAAACATCCTGGATGAAAACCAACGCTTCCCATCCAACCTGATGGAGCTTGAGCAGTACTACAAGGAGGAATGGGCGAAACTGCTCAAAGATAGGTGTGCCAAGCTTGTGGCATCGTATTCAAAAAGACTTGAGGCTGTAATTGTTGTCAAAAGTGTATCAACAAAGTATTGAGCAAAGGCTGTAAATACTTATGTACATGTAAGTTTTAATACATTTCCAACTATTTAAAAAAAAAAAAAAATTTCACATTGTCATTATGGGGTATTGTATGTAGAATTTTGAGGACAAACATTAATTTACTCCATTTTGGAATGAGGCTGTATCATAACCAAATGTAGAAAAAGTGAAGCGCTGTGAATACTTTACATCTGCTTGCTTTATGTTTACGCGACTACGATCAACAAAATGTCTTCCATGTGCCTCTTAAAGATGAGGACATAGCGGCAGGAACGCAGCCATCTCTTCAAATAGATCCTCACTCAGTGTTGCATCGCGTGCTAATTGGCAGTGAACACTAACGAGCGCTGTACTCGTCGTCAAGTACTGAATGAAGTGTGCCAATGATGATGATGATGAGCTTGTAACTGCCGAGACAAGATGACGACTAGGAAACAACAAGAACAGCTGCAGTAAACAGACGATCGTGCTCACTTTGGAGTGGCGTTCATTTAACAATGTGTTTATTATCGTAGTGGTGCACAACCTCACTGAAATGTTGCTTTAAACAGCTTCACCTCAGTTTAGTCACTAAAATGTTGTATAAAATGCCTCCATGTTGGTTTTAGTTCTCTGCTATCTGTGTCCTCTCCTAAATGACCAGGGACCGGTTTTCTGACTTATATAAATGCTGTTACTTAAACGGGTGGTTCTTAACCTTTTTGAATTTAGGGGAAAACTACAGAGGGGCCTGGGGCCCACTCTAATATTAACAGTGAACTAGTAACCTTACTCTTGAATTTAATTGTATTTAATAATTATATCTAACCGACTTACAATTTATAACCTTGTCAAATGATATGAAAGCATGTGTTAATCACAAAGATGGAATTTACCCATCTTGTGACGTTTTTACCAAGTGTGACATCAGCATATTATCCATATATGGTTGATATTTACTCAAAGTGCTTTGCACGAGCTGCGATGAGGTGGCGACTTGTCCAGGGTGTACCCCGCCTTCCGCCCGATTGTAGCTGAGATAGGCTCCAGCGTCCCCCGCGACCCCAAAAGGGAATAAGCGGTAGAAAATGGATGGATGGCTTTGCACGAGTCCACCATTTAAGTCTGGATCTCATTCTTTTTCCTCTCTCTTCTTGTTGAGGGGCAGACTGGCTCGTACATGCACGTGCATCCTCCGCTGCTGGCATTTCTGATACAAAGCAGCACGTAGTTGGGGCCCGAGCAGCGACGCAAGCGATGCAGAGCAGCGCAAAGGTCCAATTGAAATTGCTGCGGTTTTTAATTGTATATTTTGGACAGCCTTCCTGGTAAGGTTTATTCAGGTGTACTGGAGAGGAGGCTATGCCGGATAGTCGAACCTCGGATTCAGGAGGAACAGTGTAGTTTTCGTCCTGGTCGTGGAACTGTGGACCAGCTCTATACTCTCGGCAGGGTCCTTGAGGGTGCATGAGAGTTTGCCCAACCAGTCTACATGTGCTTTGTGGACTTGGAGAAGGCATTCGACCGCGTCCCTCGGGAAGTCCTGTGGGGAGTGCTCAGAGAGTATGGGGTATCGGACTGTCTGATTGTGGCAGTCCGCTCCCTGTACGATCAGTGCCAGAGCTTGGTCCGCATTGCCGGCAGTAAGTCGGACACGTTTCCAGTGAGGGTTGGACTCCGCCAAGGCTGCCCTTTGTCACCGATTCTGTTCATAACTTTTATGGACAGAATTTCTAGGCGCAGTCAAGGCGTTGAGGGGATCCGGTTTGGTGGCTGCAGGATTAGGTCTCTGCTTTTTGCAGATGATGTGGTCCTGATGGCTTCATCTAGCCAGGATCTTCAGCTCTCACTGGATCGGTTCGCAGCCAAGTGTGAAGCGACTGGGATGAGAATCAGCATTTTCAAGTCCGAGTCAATGGTTCTCGCCCGGAAAAGGGTGGAGTGCCATCTCCAGGTTGGAGAGGAGACCCTGCCCCAAGTGGAGGAGTTCAAATACCTAGGAGTCTTGTTCACGAGTGAGGGAAGAGTGGATCGTGAGATCGACAGGTGGATCGGTGCGGCGTCTTCAGTAATGCGGACGCTGTATCGAACTGAGCCGGAAGGCAAAGCTCTCAATTTACCGGTTGATCTACGTTCCCATCCTCACCTATGGTCATGAGCTTTGGGTTATGACCGAAAGGACAAGATCACGGGTACAAGCGGCCGAAATTAGTTTCCACCGCCGGGTGGCGGGGCTCTCCCTTAGAGATAGGGTGAGAAGCTCTGCCATCCGGGGGGAGCTCAAAGTAAAGCCGCTGCTCCTCCACATCGAGAGGAGCGAGATGAGGTGGTTCGGGCATCTGGTCAGGATGCCACCTGAACGCCTCCCTAGGGAGGTGTTTAGGGCACTTCCAACCGGTAGGAGGCCACGGGGAAGACCCAGGACACGTTGGAAGACTTTGTCTCCCGCCTGGCCTGGGAACGCCTCTCGAGTCGCCTGGCCTGGGAACGCCTCGGGATCCCCGGGAAGAGCTGGACGAAGTGGCTGGGGAGAGGAAAGTCTGGGCTTCCCTGCTTAGGCTGCTGCCCCCGCGACTCGACCTCGGATAAGCAGAAGAAGATGGATGGATTTTGTACACCTTTTTGAGGACCTTAACATGCACGAAAAGTCCCCATATTTTGCAAGCGCGTGAAGTATGTCGAAAATATTGATATTTTGGGGATCCTGAAATTTTTGGTGGTCGGTCAGGGACAGACCGACGGGGGCTAAGGGGCCCGTTCAACGCTGCTCGCAGCTTTAATTCTTTTTTACATCTGTCAGTAAGACTCCTTATGGAAGCACTCTAAACTACTGCATGGGGGGAGTGGAGGCACATAAATAAGATAATTAGTCACAGACTAATTGTGACAGTTTTTAGGTTTTTTTGTGACAGTGTTGGGGTTAATAACTGTCACACAGGTTTTAATCAGTTTCAGTTGCTGAAAACTCTCAACACTTTTATTTTTGGGTCTATAAATAAAAGGTGTGGGAATTGACACATCGAGTTCTCTCCAAATCCTTTCGTCCAACACGAGATTTCCATGTTCTGTCGGCTAAAAAGCTTCATTTAGCGTGAAGGCACAAACAACATCAGCGATGCTAGAATGTAATTCTCCGTGAGCCGCTTGTAAACGCAACGTATAGAACATTTGCATCTTCCGCCATTGTTAGAAGTTTCGGCGAAGTTTAAAGCGTCCAAAAGTTACCGAATGGAGCGGGACAGAACACGGCAAGGCGCAGTGAAGGATTAGTGTTTTGGCATTGAGGATTAGAGTAGAAACCAGTGAGAGGCAGCTAAGCAGAGCGTCATCAAACTGATTTAGCGCCTGGCTCCCATTTAGAAGGATTAGCAGACAATGTTATTGTAATTAAGATTGTTCTAGCGCTCGGAAGCCGCGTGGCGCCGAAGCGGACGCTTCGCAGGTGACGACAATGCGGTTTATTTTCAGCTAACGCGTGCTAACCTTTTTAGCGGGTCCGCGGGAAGGAAGAGGCGAAGATTAACGAAAAGGGACGAAAGTAGAGGTGGCACATGGAAGATAATTAGGAGCAAACTATTTCAGGAGGGATTGAGAGCGAAGGGGATAAGCTACCTTTGTGTGTCAGCCACCATGAATATTTATTATAGCAGGTTATTCACTGGTCGCCATTGTGGCTGCGATCATCGAAGAAAGACAAAAGACCGTTTTTAAAAAATGCAACAAACACAACAATTACATTTTTTAAAAAGAGCGTCGCTTCTTTTATGGAATTTAAGGACTGTTCTGTAAATTTATGCGCTTTTATAGGTTCGGTAATAGCTTCTTTTAAGCTCTAATTACCATCCATTTGAATAAACTGCTTAGCAAGTATGAGGAATTGCATTTTTAATCTTAAATACAATACAAACAATCACTTTTGCACTAATATAACTGTTGTAATCAGAGGTGGGTAGAGTAGCCAGAAATTGTACTCAAGTAAGAGTAATGTTACTTTAGATATTTATTACTCAAGTAAAAGTAAGGAGTAGTCACCCAAATATTTACTTGAGTAAAAGTAAAAAGTATGTTGTGAAAAAACTACTCAAGTACTGAGTAACTGATGAGTAACCTGTTCGTTTAATGATGACGGCAACAAATAATGCACAAAAACATAAAAATAGCAATGAGCAAATTCAGAGCCAGGAATATCGCTTAAGCAACTAAAACAATAATATATACCGTATTTTTCGGACTATAAGTCGCAGTTCTTTTCATAGTTTCGCCGGGGGTGCGACTTATACTCAGGAGCGACTTATGTGTGAAATTATTAACACATTACCGTAAAATATCAAATAATATTATTTAGCTTATTCACGTAAGAGACTAGACGTATAAGATTTCATGGGATTTAGCGATTAGGAGTGACAGATTGTTTGGTAAACGTACAGCATGTTCTATATGTTATAGTTATTTGAATGACTCTTACCATAAAATGTTACGTTAACATACCAGGCACGTTCTCAGTTGGTTATTTATGCCTCATATAACGTACACTTATTCAGCCTGTTGTTCACTATTCTTTATTTATTTTAAATTGCCTTTCAAATGTCTATTCTTGGTGTTGGGTTTTATCAAATACATTTCCCCAAAAAATGCGACTAATACTCCAGTGCGACTTATATGTGTTTTTTTTCCTTCTTTACTATGCATTTTCGGCAGGTGCGACTTATACTCCGAAAAATACGGTATTAAATAATAATACATTAAAATAAAAAAAATTAAGGCAAATTAAGCCACAATAACTTAACAGCACCATAGGCTCAGTAGGCAGAGATTACAAAAGAAAATAACAAGTTAGCCTTTACGCAAACCATAAACTGATAGGTGTGGGCACACACTGTGCACTTCTGATTGGTGTTTGTATGCATGCGTGAGTGTGTGTGCGACTCTGTGTGTGTGTGTGTGTCTCTGTCTGTCTATGAGTCAGCAGTGCGTTAATAAATGTCCCCACACGATGTACATTTGACAGTGATTCATAGCAGGAAAGCTAACATCAGCCTACGGTGACAGCCAAAATATCTAATAACGTTACTTACCGCCATGTGCTTCCTCAAATTTGACGTTGAGTTCATGTAAGCTGAAATGTCCACTTGTTTGGGGAGACACATATGACAACGCATTACATAACTGTTTTTTTGGTTGTCTGAAGCGTGAACATCGACTTTATGTGAGGCCAGGGGTGTTTGCGTTCGTTGTTGTCGCTGCCATTGTTGTTGTTGTTGTTTGCCGCTGAAACTTTATGTGCAGTTAGTCATGTGACCGCCTGGCTCTGTTTGATTGGTGAAACGGAGTCAAACGTCACCAGTGACTGCATTTGATTGGTGAAACGCAGGCATGCGATAGATCCTACTTTGACAGTCTGTCTGACAAACCAAAACAAACAAAGCGTGCATTAAGAGATCGATAAAAATCAGTAGCGAGTAGCGAGCTGAATGTAGATAAATGGAGCGGAGTAAAAGTAGCGTTTCTTCTCTATAAATAAACTCAAGTAAAAGTATGTTGCATTAAAACTACTCTTAGAAGTACAATTTATCCCAAAAGTTACTCAAGTAGATGTAACGGAGTAAATGCAGTGTGTTACTACCAACCTCTGGTTGTAATGTGGCGTCCGAGGGCCAAATGATAGGAAGACAGACTTTCCGTTTGTTGAAAGTGTGGCGTGTTTATTGACTAAGCATGTCTTATGTAAAACCGAACAAAAAAAAAATCGAAGTAGCTACTAGTGATGGGTCCGGCAACACCGATGCATCGGCGCATGCGTCGAGCTCATAGAGCGAAACCCTGTGTCTGTGCGTGTACCGCTTTTAGAAAGTCACGTGACCGATCATGAGCTGTTTTGGTCACGTGACCGATACGCGAACTGTGTCACACTGACGCCTCCTCTGTGCCCTGTGAGCGGGTCTTTTCTACAGCCGGAGAAATAATAACTAAGAAGAGAAAGCGTCTAAAATTGAATATGTTGGAAAAACTGTTTTTTTTTTTAAATAAAAATGTGTAAAAAAATAAAATAATAATAATTTCCAGGTCCACAAGCATCCTCATTCACAACACGTTCTCTTAGATTTCCATGTTATGATACATGTTCACATTATTTATTGACTGTATCTAAAAAAGACCAAAAATATATTTTTATTTAAATGAAGTTATGAAATAATCCTAAATGAAATACAATGACTTGGTTTATATTATTGTATATACTAGGTCAGTGGTTCTCAACCTTTTTTCAGCAATGTACCCCCTGTGAATTTTTTTTTTAATTCAAGTACCCCCCTAATCAGAGCAAAGCATTTTTGGTTGAAAAAAAAAAGATAAAGAAGTAAAATACAGCACTATGTCATCAGTTTCTGATTTATTAAATTGTATAACAGTGCAAAATATTGCTCATTTGTAGTGGTCTTTCTTGAACTATTTGGAAAAAAAGATATAAAAATAACTAAAAACTTGTTGAAAAATAAACAAGTGATTCAATTATAAATAAAGATTTCTACACATAGAAGTAATCATCAACTTAAAGTGCCCTTTTTGGGGATTGTATTAGAGATCCATCTGGATTCATGAACTTAATTCTAAACATTTCTTCACAAAAAAAAAAAATGTCTTTAACATCAATATTTATGGAACATGTCCACAAAAAATCTAGCTGTCAACACTGAATATTGCATTGTTGCATTTCTTTTCACAGTCCTTTTTGACAGACATTTTAGTGACAAACCTGAGCTTGTGCTTCACTGAGTTTATGAACTTACATTCATATTTTGTTGAAGTATTATTCAATAAATATATTTATAAAGGATTTTTGAATTGTTGCTATTTTTAGAATATTTTTTAAAAATCTCACGTACCCCTTGGCATACCTTCAAGTACCCCCAGGGGTACGCGTACCCCCATTTGAAAACCACTGATCTAGGTCATAAAATCAGTGTCAGTTGAGTCGGTCCATAGGTTGCCTGTAGGGATTTTTAATGTCCAGCAGATGTCAGTATTTAGTGACACAGTATCGACACAGTATCAATACAGTTTTGCAATGTGTCGAAACGCTTCATGACGCCTCATCAACCCATCACTAGTAGCTACTTAAACAATGAAAAGTACAAAGCAAAGAATCTACTCACTGAAATCAAGGAAGGCAAGCATGTGTTTTGGCATATAAATTGTTCACAACAAAATGGCCGCCGCACACCATCTTTCTGCTCTTTTTAATGACTTCCCATACTACCTGGCATGCGCCACTGTTGCCCACAGGTTTGCTTACCAACATAATCTAACATTTCTACACGTCAAACAGTTAGCCTACAATAGCGTGTGGTCATAGTGTTAAAATAAAGGAACCCAAAGATGCTATTGCTATCTAACCCTCATATGTATTTGAACCAAACCTAAGATTAATCTAAATAGAAAAACAATCCCCCCTCCTCCCCCTGTGAGTTGGTATGATCCAAATATTGTCTGTGATGACATCATCATCCTCACAAAACCAGGAAATACCTGGCAGCTCCGCCTCTAACATTCGTGAAGATGAGCTGCCACCGCATGTAAGTATCTTGCAACTGTTAAATTCATACTTTTACCTGACACAAAAATGAAACCAGTACTCTTATAAATACTAGCAAACCAAATAACATAATGAATAACGTGAATTAGACCTGTTGAGACGACAAATATAAATAATATAAGTCTTTCTATCTTAAAAAAAAGACAAAGTGATGCCTACAGTGTACACTGCAAAAAGTCAGTGATCAAAAACAAGAAAACAAAATACAAAAATTAGGGGTATTTTACTTGAACTAAACAAAATTATCTGCCAATAGAACAAGAAAATTTGGCTTGTCAAGACTTTCCAAAACAAGTAAAATTAGCTAACCTCAATGGATCCAAAAATACCTGAAAATAAGTATATTCTCACTAATAACAAGTGCACATTTGTTTTTAGAAAAAAAGAGACCTTTTTGCTCAATATGTTGAAAAATATTCTTAAATTATGTAAATGCTAGTGCCATTATCTTGACATAATGATATGCGTTCGGCATTACATTTCTTGAAACCAGCAAACTTATACTAAAAACTAATTTATTGTTCTTAATGGAAAGGCAACAAGGCAACCGCTTGTTACTCTCGGTGTCTACTAGCCGCTCAGGCAAATCATATGGTCTAAAAATGCATTTTTCCATCGACAACATGACATCATCGCGCCAAGTGCATGTTCTTTCAGTCAATTAGTGCGCATATATACAGTATATATATATATATATATATATATATATATTTACATACATATATATATATATATATGTGTGTATATATATAAATATGTGTATAGATGTGTATATTGTATATATATATATGTTTATATATATATGTGTGTGTATATATATATATATATATATATATAATATATATATATACACACATATGTATATATATATATATATATATATATATATATATATACACAGTATATACACATATATGTATATGTGTGTGTATATATATATATATTGTATATACGTATATATACATATATACTGTATATGTACATATATACATATATACTGTATATGTACATATATACAGTATATATACATATATCAGGCATGTGATTTTTCCGTCTAAAGTCGGAATTCCGTCTTTTTTAATCTCGGGGGGAAAAAAATAATTATCTCCCGTTTTTCCGGGTTTTTTTCCGACCCTATATCAAGATTCGAGACGTAGTTTATATTACGCCGTAGTTGATTGGTCGATATGTTCCTTGTGACCAATCAGGACATCTGTTATGAATGATGACGTTAATAACGTCATCATTCATAATGGTTATTACCGCCATTTTCCATATGTAAACGATGTCGGTTCTCGAGAGAAAGGACGCTTTACGAGTAAAAGAAATTGATAAACATGTCAAAAATAAGTTTCGATGGGACTGGATGGAAAGGGAAATCACTGATACTGTTGGGAAGAAGGAAGTTACGACTTTGTTCGGTGATTTTATTCGGAAAATCGATCGTCCCGGAAAGGTTTTGTGCACGTGGTGTCATGATAATATTGACTATGGATCACGAGGTTTCAAGGCTTTGGAAGTACATGCGAAACGCCAAAAACATATGAAACAACTTGAAGCAAGGAAAACGAACTTTTCACTAGCTGGTACTTGGTGAGCAAACCTTACGGACTTCATCCTTTGTTTACATCGACAACTGCCGTAGACATGGAGAGGAAAGATCCACCCAAACAACCCATTTCAGTTGCAGACATGGTTGTTAATAATGAGGTAAGCTAAAAAATATTTGCTTGCGAAATACGCATGTTTGTTTTAAATATTAACCAATTATTGCTTTGCGAAATATAAATGGGTTTTTCTAAAAATAAAAAGCCACGTGAAAATATATTATGAAATTACAGAAATTCAAAGAGTCGCATTATTGATTCCAGTTAACAATTTATTTGAAATAAATTTGCATATAATACTATTTTGTAATATTAAGTTCTTATGTAGTCTCTTGAAACAATATTGTCAGTGGTGTAACAATCTTGAAGGTAAATATTTTCACACTTGTTTAATGCAATATGTCAGTGTCCTCACATTATTATTTCCTATTTTCAAATATGAGTAAACAATACTAAACATGTTTAATTATTTTCACAAATTTATATCCTATTTTGGCGAAAAGAATGAAATGTTTACATTTGGTATTTTGTTATATTTATAACTAAACTTGTAGGCAATTAGGCATATACATTAAAACTGTGAATTGTTATTAGTGATAATAACACTGATCAATGTGACACCTGTGGATGTGAAATGAACACAAGATGTAAATATTAGTGACTAAATACTGTTGGGACTGAACCATATACAGTGATTCATTAGGATAATTGGGTTATGTATGTTCTATTAATGATGTTTTCATGTCTTTAAACACTAAAATATTTTCTTCAAATGGTGCTGTCTTTGTTAATTTTAGCATGTTAAATTGGTGAAAAACCAGGAGCTTCGAGGGGCGTCGCCCCCCCCTGTCCCCCCACCAGGGCACTGCCCTAGACCTGGCTGGGGGCCTTCGTCCCCCAGACCCCCGGAAATTTTTTCAGTCTTTTTCATTGTGGTCAAATCACATGCCTGATATATACTGTATATATACATATATATTGTATATATACACATACATATACTGTATATATACATATATATACATACATATATACTGTATATATACATATACATATATGTACATATATACTGCAGTGTTTCCCACACATTCATTTATTTGTGGCGGCCCGCCACGAAAGAATTACGTCCGCCACAAATGGATTTTTCGGCTTTTGACTCGCTCGACCGCTCATAAAAGCAATGGGACTCTGTCTGTGAATGTACCTTGTAGTTACAACTCCGGTGCAGTAGGTGGCGGTAGCCTACTATGCATTGTAACTCCGCCAATAGCACTTAATTCACCTGGTGGGCCAGAAGAAGACGAAGACGGACGGGATCAAAATACGAGGGTAATATAGGTTATGGTAGATAGGTTATAGCTGCATCGCTCGCGGCTTGTCATATATTTAACGTTAATCCGCGATTTCACCGAGCGTTTCACTGACGGTGAGCTTCCTGACGCTGCTTCATTAACACCGCCGCTGTTTGACTCGGGGCAGACGCACGTAATAACAGTCACGTGTTACCATACCGACGAGCTAACGTGTCCAGGTTATAACCCTGTTGTCAATAAACACACGTGTGCTGAAGCTAAATTGTCCACTGTCCACTGCAGCATGTGAATGCAATGAAAATAATAAAATCTGAGCCAACCAGCTGTTAAAATGTTGTCCAGGTCAATGTTTTGGCCATTAAAGGCCCTTCATTTCAAAATTTCAACTGTGATCGGGCTTTAAACAGGTGGCTGACCTGTTCAGATGAGTGTAACTGCTACTGGTCAAATAATGTGAAATAGCATTTAATTTTACATGTATGCAATGCCATTTAAATGTAATTATAGATAATAATGATAATAAATACTGTGTAGTGTTGTAAATAGTCAACGGGAAGGATTTTAGTAAGATATAAGCCATGAGCACTACACAGCCAGAAAAAAACCAAGGCAGGACAAGTAAAGATATTGGGGCAAGTAGATTTGAGAAGTCGGGCAAGTAGAAAAATTAGGGCGGAGGGAACAGGTGAGACTCAGCAAACACTGAAAAATAAAGCAGGGTCAGATCAGAAATGCACTTTTCTCATGAAAAGGGTCCTAATTTATATTCTTATGTGCCTTATAGAGAGGACCACGACAAAACATACACCTCTGCCTCTGTTTCACTTTATGTTGCTGGTAAATAATATGGTTGTAGTAGTAGGCTAAAGTTAAATTATTTAGTATGCACTAATTAAAGGGGCAGAGCTTTAAGAGACATTTTAGCTTTTATATTTTATAAGATATATTTTTTGTAAGAACCACAATTAATAAATATATTTCAGTGAATAACTAATTGTTCAAATCTGTATATAAATATGTACATAAAGTGTTGTAATTATATTACAACTCCGCGTTCTTCTTGGTCATCGCCGCTGCCGCCGCCACCCCCCACCACACCACCACAAATAGATGCCTGCCCTGTGGGAAACACTGTACTGTATATATACATATATATACATACATACAGCGCGGCCCATGGTCAAATTTTTTTAACCCAATGTGGCCCCCGAGTCAAACAGTTTGGGGACCCCTGCTCTAAAAGCTGCTCGCGGCCCCAAAAAAGGAACACTAGTTCAAAACAAACCAGCAAAATGTATTGGACGACATTGTTAGCAAGCATCACACAAAGGAACACATCTCAATAACAAGTTTAAAGCAGACTCCACCTCTTCTCCTTTACGCTTTGCCAATTAGCCAATAGGGTAGTAGCAGAGCCCTCTGATTGGCCCTTGCTCTTCAATTAGTGTTAATTAAAGAGCATCATCATCATCATCAGGTTCTCGTTAGTAATTAAACACCCGAGTGTGATTATTTAACTCAGCGGGGCTCCTTAGGAGTCATCTGCCCTCTGGTTCCCTTTTTTTGATGAGCGCCTGTGTGTGTGTGTGTGTGTGTTTGAGGCGAGGAAGGGAGCAGATTCTCCACCGCCACGCCGCATATCAATGCTGCCATGAACGCCGCATATGCAAAGACGTGCTCGCCGTCTGCGTGTCCGATTAAAACGGCGGGCTGCGCAAGGAGGGGGTGTTGTTGGCTGATGAGGCGTCTGGAGTAAAGTTAATTGCCTATCAAGAGAGCTCTGCTTATTGTGTGCGTGCCTGTGTATGTTTGTCAGGCAGTGCATGCGTAAATTAGCCATCACTGGGCAGCTTTTCTGCGCCTTCTCTTTCCAAATGTTGGGAGTGGAAATGTCATGCAAAACAATGGAGGTTCTCTGTGTTTACTCAAGTGTTATCCAAAGGGAGACTACGGGCAACAAGAAAACAAAGTAGAAGTGTGAATTTTGCAGGAAAAAAAATGGAGCATAATATATATTTTTTTCCATTTTTCATTTGAAAATTCATTTTCTCGTCAAGGAATGCGTTTCTTAAATTCAATGACCTCGCTGTGAAACACCATCTGGCACTGGTGCACATTAAAATCGGTGACGCCAGAGTCCGCTGCGGGGATTGCAAGCAAGTGCACGCGAGACTAGACTTTTTAAAGATGTGTGTTTTGGAAATGTAACGATGACAAAAGGGGTAAAGAACGCTTTACGTGACTTTGCAGTCCTGTCCTGCTTGTAAACCTTCTCCTCTGCCCTTCTCCCCCATCACCACCACCTGCACCGCTCCCCGACACCTGCCCTCATCCACACTGGAGCCCAGACCTGACTCACACACACACACACACACACACACACACACACACACACACACACACACACTCACACACACACACACACACACACACACACACACACACACACACACACACACACACACACACAGTTGGCGTCAGTTTGCTTCTAATGACATCCTCTGAGTATAATTAGTCTGGCCAATTAACAGCAGTAACGATGCTTGCATTCATTATGTCAAATTACACTGTGCTGACAAAGTGTCAACTCAGCTATGCTCACCTGCTGAGTGTGTGTGTGTGTGTGTGTGTGTGTGTGTGTGTGTGTGTGTGCGTGTGCGTTTTCCTACTTTATTCAACCCGCTTTTGGAAAGGGTACGCTTTCAATTCTCCACTCACACACACATAATAATGCACGCATTCAATTAGTGTGCATCCTGCAGAGATGTTTCACTCACTCGTCGTCGTGGCGATGATGGTGATGATGATGATGATGCTCGGTCCAGGATTGGTTAAACTGGATCCGTGATTTAAAATCATCGCGTTATTGATTTGCATCGCACCTGGGAGTCCTGCGTTATTAAACATGATATGTTACTATGAGTCAGATGGGACACCCTCATTTGCATTAAGGCAAAAAAAGAGAGGGGCGGGGCCAGGAGGAATCATCTTAATTAGCATCGTAGTCCTGTGGAGGTAAAACGACACTGATGGGAAAACACACACACACAAACGTAAAAAAAAAATGTTTGTACTGTAACTCAGATCTTAAAAAAAAACAAGCTCGGTTTCTTAAAAACAGCTGTAAATATATCGGGACAGTGATTCTTAAACTATGGCACACGGGCTCCATCTAGTGGTACGCCATAGAATTGTATTTTCCTATATTCAAACGCAGTGTTACTGTTCAAACGGTGTGTAATGTTTATATTAAATGTACTTGATAGATAAAACATCTGCCTTGTTTTTAATTAATACTTAGTCTACTACGCTACTGTACTTTGATGTCGGTCATTATGGTGATACTTGGAAAGTTTTGTTCTGAGGTAGCACTTTGTAAAAAAAGAAAAAAATTGAGAACCACTGAAATAAGAACTTTAATTTTATTCCCCCACTTTTAAATTTATTTTTCGGAGTATAAGTCGCACCTGCCGAAAATGCATAATAAAGAAGGAAAAAAACATATATACGTCACGTCAAATTTGACGATAACCTGCTTGTTAAAAGACGTCACGGATTGTTGTTTGTTCTGTAGCGCCTCATTATTTTAGCCACTTGTTGTGTTACTCTTATTCCTCTGAAGGGACAACACTATAGAAATGAAACGAGGATATACTTTAGAGTTGTCAGTGTACGGTTTGTAAAAAGTATCGTATTTTTCGGAGTATAAGTCGCTCCGGAGTATAAGTCGCTCCGGAGTATAAGTCGCACCGGCCGAAAATGCGTAACTAAGAAGGAAAAAAACATACGTATATAAGTCGCATTGGAGTATAAGTCGCATTTTTGGGGGAAATTTATTTGATAAAAGCCAACACCAAGAATAGACATTTGAAAGGCAATTTAAAATAAATAAAGAATAGTGAACAACAGGCTGAATAAGTGTACGTTATATGAGGCATAAATAACCAACTGAGAACGTGCCTGGTATGTTAACGTAACATATTATGGTAAGGGTCATTCAAATAACTATAACATATAGAACATGCTATACGTTTACCAAACAATCTGTCACTCCTAATCGCTAAATCCCATGAAATCTTATACGTCTAGTCTCTTACGTGAATGAGCTAAATAATATTATTTGATATTTTACGGTAATGTGTTAATAATTTCACACATAAGTCGCTCCCGAGTATAAGTCGCACCCCCGGCCAAACTATGAAAAAAACTGCGACTTATAGTCTGAAAAATACGGGATACATGTCAAGTTGTATGTATTTGGAAATTTTAACCCTGAAAAGTAAAAATATATAATTTAAAAAAAAATCCTCCAATGTTGTTTTTATTTTGAAAAAACTAATAATTTTCCAAAAAATAAATTTTGAGGAAAATAATGTTATTAGTAGTATTACTGTATTATTATTATTAGGCTGTGATATGAGTGTATTGTATTTGTATATATAATATGTAAATATTACATATGTTATATTTTATATTGTTACTATGGTACATTTTTAGTCTACTTTATGCCTACATTACCCTTTCCATCCATTGTAACTGAGTTACTGTTTCCCTTGTGGATCAATAAAGTTTGTCTAGGTCTAAGAGTCAGTGATTGAAAGTAGATAGCATTTCTTATATCCAACAAATCTAACAATAAACTTCCAAAAGGTTAAAAAAATCTCAGGTTTCCCCCAAAAAAATACTTGTGCATGAAACACATGTGAAATTTGAAGTATATTTTGGGACTTTTTCACCCTTAAAAAGAACAAAATATGTTCATGTACTGGAAATCCACTGTGGTTTTTGCTGCATGCTTTGAATGGGGGAAAAGTAGCGCCATCTGGGGGAAATGCTAACTATTTTAGAGTGATTGACTTTTCATGACCACATTTTTAGTAAAATTTCATATCAAAATTTTTATTTCTTTGGACTATCGGAAATATTAAGCTAATCTTTGACGATGTGGCCGTTCATTGTTCAAAATTGAGGAGGATTCTTATAAACTATAATCCCCAAATAGACCATTGACTCGGTCGGCCATTACAATGCTCAGTAATAATATTGTCTTGTGGCAGAGAGGGTGGGTGTGGGGGCGGGGCTTAACCGTGTCATTTCCTCATTCTGATCTTGCAAGACAATCTGTCCTTATCAGTGTCCGATTCCCACTTTTGCAGGGCGAAAGTAGACAGAGAGGCTGGAGACACACACACACACACACACACACACACACACACACACACACACACACACACGCTTGTATTTGTTACCTTCTTGAGACCTGAGAAAAATGCCTACCTCTTTAGGACCACCCTTTCTAGATATATAAAGATTTGTATTTAAAATAATAATAATATATTATTATTAAAGGCAAGCTTTTAGTTAATAATTATTTTGGGATTATTTTGTTTGGAATTGTTTTTTAATCTTCATTATTTACTTCAAGTTATTACAGTATGTCCCAGAGGTGTGGACTCGAGTCACATGACTTGGACTCGAGTCAGACTCGAGTCATGAATTTGATGACTTTAGACTCGACTTGACAAAATGTAAAAAGACTTGCAACTCGACTTAGACTTTAACATCAATGACTTGTGACTTCACTTGGACTTGAGCCTTTTGAATTGACATGACTTGACATGACTTGCTACTTTCCCCAAAACCCAAAGATGAAAAAGTTATTCGGGAGCGCTCCGTATTTTTCATTGTGTACTTGTCTATCAGCGTTGCGTGTGTCAGCTGGTGTGGTCTCAGTACAACAGCCAATCAAATTAGATCTACTTTGTTTTCATCACACAGCATTCATCCAATCAAATTGCAGGACAACCAACGAAGAAGACATGTCCAAACCACACGCCAGTGAACAAAAAATTATACCTAAAATAATTTTGTTTGGGTATAAAAATTACGAGGTGGTCAACACAAAACGGTTTGCAGTATGCAACACATGCGGTTCGAAAATTACTGATGGAGAGGCAACAACTTCCAACTTCGTCCGGCATTTGAAGTTGCACAAAGAACGGTAAGTTTTGAATGTAAGATAACGTTTATTGGCTAAGTAACGTGACTTTTATTTGCTGTGTAGTTAAATCAGTGAGGCTGTAAACTCACTGCTAACGTTATAACGTTATTGCAAACACGGGAATCTGTTGCAGTTCACTACCTTATTCATACTTTTTGTTCAGTGATTTTTTTTAAGCAGGGTTACGTTAGTCAACATATCACACGTAACGTACGGCGGTCAGCAGCACCGCGTATTTTAGCCACCTAAAAAAAGACAAAAATATTAAAATAAAGGTCAGTTAAAATGTATACTATATTATGAATATGTGTACCGTTTTAGCTAGCTTTCTGACATACTGTTGGTTGTTTACCTCAGTGGTCCCCAACCACCGGGCCACGGCCCGGTACTGGTCCGTGGATCGATTGGTATCGGGCCGCACAAGAAATTTTTTTTTTTCTAATTAAATCAACATAAAAAACACAAGATACACTTACAAGTAGTGCACCAACCCAAAACAACTCTCTCCCCCCTTTTGTTCTGGGCATTGAACATGAAGACTCTTCCTTCACTGTTCCGAGTGGCCATGAGAGTCTTGGCAGTGCCTGCCTCCAGTGCTCCAGTGGAGCGAGTTTTCAGCCATGGTGGCATCATACTACGCCCCCATCGTGCACAAATGACTGACAGACTCTTGGCTAATTTGGTCTTTTGCAAATGCAATGCAGCATAGGGCCCTGACATATAAAAAGTACAACTTTTTTGTTATGTTCACGTATATGTCATGTTTTTTCAATGTTAACACTTTTGTACAAATAAGTACATTTGCACTTTATTTTTCAATGTGTTTGTTCTGTAAAGGAATGAGTTAATGTTTAAAATGACTGGTTAATAGTGCTATTATAAAGTGCAATGTCAGCACAATTTTCTTTCCTGCAATTTAAAATGCACTTGTTTTAATAAATAAATACAGCGTTTGAAAAGCATACACAATCTGTGTTAATATATTAGTCTGTGGTTAAAAGGACTTGAAAGGACTCGAAACTCAAAATGCAGGACTTAGGACTTGACTTGAGACTTTCCAGTCTTGACTTTGGACTTGACTCGGGGCTTGCCTGTCTTGACTCGGGACTTGACTCGGACTTGAGGGCAAAGACTTGAGACTTACTTGTGACTTGCAAAACAATGACTTGGTCCCACCTCTGGTATGTCCCTATATATATGTTTTCTTTAATTAATTTTGGCCAAAGGGGGCGCATTTCAATTTCTTACACACACTTGTTATTACATATGTTGACCAGAGGGGGAGCACTTTTAAAACAGACACACAGTCAATTTGAAAAATCCCTCCTTTTTGGGACCACCCTAATTTTGATAGATTTCACCACCAGGGGTGCAAATGAGACATTCTCTATTACAGAGGTGTCAAAGTTGTTTTCACTGAGGGCCACATCGCAGTTATGTTTGGCCCCAGAGGGCCGCTTCTAACAGTGAACACTATTACACAATTTTTTAAATGCATTTTATTAGTTGATTTTTTTTTTAAATATGTCAAAAAAAATATGGTAAGGTGCAATAATTTCACCTCAAAATGTAGTGTATATTACTGTAAATGGAAAAACAGTACTGCTGTTTTTATGGTAATAAAAAAAAAAGGCAGCTCAGTTGCTAGAATTTTACTGTAAATTTTACATAATTTTTTTTTACTATGAATTAAAAAAATGCAATTTTACAGTAAAAGTTTGGCACCCGAGCTGCCAGTTTGTGTGTGTTTTTTTTTTTTTTTATCGCAAACCAACAACTGTAGATTTTTCGGTGTATTACTGTAAATGCCAAAATGGCACCACAGTTTATTACAGTAAAAAAAAAAAAGTAGTTTTTTTCATTTAGAGGAAAATGCTGTAAAAACCACAGTAAATTTCACAATTTTACTATGAAATCTATTGCTACTTTTACATTGCACAATTTGATGCATAACTTGCTTTGAAATCATTATTATTAGTATTTATTTCTATTTCAAAAATGTTTTGAATGTTTGATATTATATGTTAGCATAATTAGACAATATTTAAGTTAACATCATTTGCGATTACATGGAGTACATGTTTTTTTCCCTCCCAAAATAAAAAGAAAGAATACATTTAGTAAGAAAAGATAGAGTGCTTTATTGATACATATTATTTCCAGGCCAAATAAAATGAAGTGGCGGGCACACCTGTGCTCTATTAGATGCAATTTCCGTATTGGGACCATGATTTATGTCTTAACTTGTTCACCGGTCCTCATATGGACGGTACTTTCCCTTGTGGATGTCTCAAGAAGGGCAGAAATACAAGAACACACACACACACACACACACACACACACACACACACACACACACACACAGACGGGGGGTTGAAATTGCATAAAGCAAAGGGGTACAGACAGAAGAGTGGAGAACAAACAGGCCTATCAAACGACCACAGAGCCAGATAATAAGATAAGGCCTAATCAATCAATTCTCGCACACAGAGAGATATTGCTAAGTGGCTCCTGAGTCGCGCCGCAAATTAAATCTGCACACTCCTCCAAGTGAGAGCGCGCCGTGGAAGTGGGAGTGGGCCGAGCGCAGGGGAAGGCGAGTGGGGGCGATAATAGGCGCTAATTTCATCAGCACGGCCCATGATGAAGCTTTTACACGCTGCTTGGAGAGGCCAAACTAAAAGGCTGCAGCTTTGCTCGTGTTCAATATGAGTGCTGTGTCAGGAGTGCATTTGCCACACCACGGACCGCAATATGATTACTGCTCTAATGGGCCTGTGTGTGTGTGTGTGTGTGTGTGTGTGTGTGTGTTCTGGCAATGCTTACTTAATGGGGACATCGCTCTGTTTACACAGTCACCTTTAGGGGACCTCTGACGGTATGGGGACAAAAAAACAGGTCCCCTAAAGGGAAACCTTTTTAAATGATAGTCAGATCCATTCTGAAGATGCCGAAGTGATTTTTAAGCTTTGGCCCATAAAACATGTTTACTGGTTAGTCAGAAAATTAATTTTCTTGAAAAGTGAAACATTTGTTATCCTGGCATTAATAGTACTGTGATTCTGTATGGTATCCATCCTTAGTTAAAACTAATATATTTTTCCAAAAACAAAATCTGGTTTAGAGTTCCTTAGGATGACATTTTCATACAACATGATTATAAAACATTACCTTAAAGGGGAACATTATCATAATTTCAGAATGGTTAAAACCATTAAAAATCATTATAAAATCATTATATTTTTCGAAGTTTTTTTAAAAATTTTACCCATTACGCAATATCCCTAAAAAAAGCTTCAAAGTGCCTGATTTTAACCATCGTTATAAACACCCGTCCATTTTCCTGTGACGTCACATAGTGAAGCCAACACAAACAAACATGGCGGAAAGAACAGCAAGCTATAGCGACATTAGCTCGGATTCAGACTCGGATTTCAGCGGCTTAAGCGATTCAACAGATTACGCATGTATTGAAACGGATGGTTGTAGTGTGGAGGCAGGTAGCGAAAACGAAATTGAAGAAGAAACTGAAGCTATTGAGCCATATCGGTTTGAACCGTATGCAAGCGAAACCGACACGACAGCCAGCGACACGGGCGAAAGCGAGGACGAATTCGGCGATCGCCTTCTAACCAACGATTGGTATGTGTTTGTTTGGCATTAAAGGAAACTAACAACTATGAACTAGGTTTACAGCATATGAAATACGTTTGGCAACAACATGCACTTTGAGAGTGCAGACAGCCCAATTTTCATCAATTAATATATTCTGTAGACATACCCTCATGTCAGCAAGCCAGGGAAGCTAGGGTCGATATTCTTCTCTTGATCATCTTCGGTGTGAGCCAAGACATCCAGGGGGTTTAGCTCGCTCGTCTGCGGGAACAAACTGCCGCCATTGCTTGCCGTGCTACCGAGGTCCTTTGTCCCTGAATTGCTCACACACTCCGGCAGATTCAATGGGGGTCTGGCGGCAGATTTCTTTGACTTTATCGTTGGAAATGCATCTGCTTTGAGTGTCGCAGGATATCCACACATTCTTGCCATCTCTGTCGTAGCATAGCTTTCGTCGGTAAAGTGTGCGGAACAAACGTCCAATTTCTTGCCACTTTCGCATCTTTGGGCCACTGGTGCAACTTGAATCCGTCCCTGTTCGTGTTGTTACACCCTCCGACAACACACCGACGAGGCATGATGTCTCCAAGGTAAGGAAAACAGTCGAAAAAACGGAAAATAACAGAGCTGATTTGACTCGGTGTTTGAGAAAATGGCGGATTGCTTCCCGATGTGACGTCACAACGTCAGAGAGCGAATATTAGAAAGGCGTTTAATTCGCCAAAATTCACCCATTTAGAGTTCGGAAATCGGTTAAAAAAATATATGGTCTTTTTTCTGCAACATCAAGGTATATATTGACGCTTACATAGGTCTGGTGATAATGTTCCCCTTTAAAGTATGATTCACATTCAGAATTTTCCATCCTTCTATATATGGTAGTTGGAGTTGCAGACAACTTCATGACTGCTAAATAGCAGTTTTCAGTAATGTCACAGAAGATGCAGGATTTGCTTGAACATTTAAGTGGTGAAACTTCCTATAAGAGGTCAGCTGTAGTGCTGTATTCTGACCATCATGTCATATTTAATTCGAATTTTTTTATATTTTTAAAAAATAAATGGTCCTCAGTAGTCACGTACAAATTTGTGTGAATTATGCAAAATTATTTAAATTTGGTCCCCATGAACCATATTAACTATTTTTCCCCAGGGTCCCCAGTAAGAATGATCAGCACATTACTTCATCAATCCAGAGATTTAAAGACGTGTATGAGCTATCTGGGCAGTGGACATTTTACCTAAAAAAATGTTATGCCTCCACAACTTGTAGAAAGGGTGGTCCCCACAAGTGATGATCAAAAACTTGGTCCCCATTCCAAATGATAACCAGTATGTGTGTGTGCGCGGATGAAAATGGTAAAACAAAGTAACAAATGATTACCATATTTTTCGGAGTATAAGTCGCTCCGGAGTATAAGTCGCACCGGCCGAAAATGCATAATAAAGAAGGAAAACAACATATATAAGTCGCACTGGAGTATAAGTCGCATTTTTGGGGGAAATTGATTTGATAAAAGCCAACACCAAGAATAGACATTTGAAAGGCAATTTAAAATAAATAAAGAATAGTGAACAACAGGCTGAATAAGTGTACGTTATATGAGGCATAAATAACCAACTGAGAACGTGCCTGGTATGTTAACGTAACATATTATGGTAAGAGTCATTCAAATAACTATAACATATAGAACATGCTATACGTTTACCAAACAATCTGTCACTCCTAATCGCTAAATCCCATGAAATCTTATACGTCTAGTCTCTTACGTGAATGAGCTAAATAATATTATTTGATATTTCACGGTAATGTGTTTATAATTTCACACATAAGTCGCTCCTGAGTATAAGTCGCACCCCCGCCCAAACTATGAAAAAACTGCGACTTGTAGTCCGAAAAATACGGTACACTTAAGGCCCAAGACCTCGCTCAAAAAAATCATGCAACTTTAGGGTCAGAGGTCAGTGGGGGTTTGCTCCATTTTTTTATTTTACTTTTTTTTGTTTGTACTGAAACAGGGGTGTCGAACTCATTGTCACTAAAGGCCACATCACTCAAAGGGCGGTGAATAATTTATGAATATACTGTACAGGCTAAAAGTTTGGACACACCTTCTCATTCACAACACAACAAATGGTCCCTATCCATTTTATTGGATAGTAGTCTGTTTATTTCAATTGTTAGTTTTTTGTTTTTTCTTTATTACCTCTTGTGTGATTTATTTTTACCCCATATTTGTTCCCACTACCGCACCTTAAGTTGGAGTCCTTTATCTCGTTATATGCAAATATAATGACAATAAAGTCCATTCTATTCTATTCTATTCTTCTATCCCATTGATAAAGCAAGACATTACACTAATCAATCGATAAAGGCACACCTGTGAAGTGAAAACCATTTCAGGCGACTACATCTTGAAGCTCATGGAGAGAATGCCAAGAGTGTGCAAAGCAGTAGTCAGAGCAAAGGGTGGCTATTTTGAAGAAACTAGAATGTAAAACATGTTTTTTTTTTGTTTTTTTTTAAAGAAAAATCAGCAAGAGAGTGACTATATGGGTGTGGGGCCGTTTTGAACAAAACGATACCAGCATTTGTACACAAACATGTGGCAAGAGAATGGAGTGAGGTTCCCCCCACAGTATGCTGGCTTTATGCATTTGAACGGGAGGACAAGTCCGGCTGCGCTCTTCTTTTGTATAATCGGAGCTATTTGTTTTGGATTGCTACTCAATTATAACTGAAATATTATGTAAAGGAAACAAATGTGCACTGCAGAAAGTCAGTGTTCAAAAACAAGGGAAAAAATTACAAAAATGAGGGGTATTTTTACTTGAACTAAGCAAAATGATCTGCCAATAGAACAAGAAAATTTGGCTTGTCAAGACTTTCCAAAACAAGTAAAATTAGCTAACCTCAATGAACCCAAAAATACCTTAAAATAAGTATATTCTCACTAATAAGTGCACTTTTCTTGGTAGAAACAAAAAATAAAGAGACCTTTTTGCTCAATATGTTGAAAAATATTCTTAAATGAAGTAAATGCTAGTGCCATTATCTTGACATAATGATATGTGCTCGGCATTACATTTCTTGAAACCAGCAAACTTATGTGAAAACTAATTTATTGTTCTTAATGGAAAGACAACAAGGCAACCGCTTGTTACTCTCGGGGTCTCCTAGCCGCTCAGGCAAATCATATTGTCTAAAAATGCATTTTTCCATCGATAACATGACATCATCGCGCCAAGTGCGTGCTCTTTCAGTCAATTAGTGCGCATATATACAGCCCGGCCAAAAAAATTGTAATTGTAATTTTGAAGAATTTATCTGAATGTGCATGAACTATTTCTGTTCAAAATTGTTAGAAATGTCACATGTTCCATCCACCCATTTTCTACTGATTGTCCCTTTTTTGGGGGTGCTGGAGCCTATCTCAGCTGCATTCCGGCGGAAGGCGGGGCACACCCTGGACAAGTCCATGTTAAATGTTTAAATATTAACTGTCCGTTTGCTGTACTGTGCCAACTGTACTACTATATGAGTACGTATTTTCTATTGTTTCATTTGGCTGTCATCTGTTTTAATTATAAGACACAATTGTGTCAAAGTCGTGATTTTTTTTTTTTTCATGCTTGTAATTATTACTTTAAAAAAGTAGTATTATACCCGTGAGTGTTGATGACACAGCTTTGCAACAGTTGATATTCTAGTTTCAAGCATGTTTTACTCAATATAGCTCATAACATCTCAGCTACAAGCTGTAATATCTTACTGAGATCATTTAGGAACAAAACCCTTAAAACAAGTAAAACATTCTAACATTAAATCTGCTTAGTGAGAAGAATTATCTTATCAGACAGAAAATAAGCAAATATCACCCTTATTTGAGATATTTCATCTTACTTAGATTTCAGTTTTTGCAGTGTATCGAGTGAAGGAAATGCATTTTAACACATGCTAATAAAAAGAGGCCTGACCGTAGAGATTCAGTCTAATTTAAATATGCAGAGCAGGTGAAAAGTGGACAATCTAGCATTCACATCCACACACACACACACACACAAATGAAGATGTTTCCCAGCAGGCACGGTGACAGACAGCAGTGAGCAGGCAACACATGGCTCCCAGCAGACAACACCGAGCCCTCACATCATTAACACCTTCCGATGCGCTCCGCCGGGGCCCCCCCGAGCGACTGGGGACCCCCGTGCAAAGAGGGAAGACGAAGACCGAGGACGTAAACGCTGAAGATGCGATGGATATGTGTGCGTGTTCTACCCAGTCTCCAAAAAGCACCCTACTCCTCCACTAATTAGTCCAGCGCAATGAAGCAGGCTTGAAGCAAGCATGCAGGTAAACAAACGTACAGTGCAGCACGGAGGAGACTATAACGCACGTCAATGGTCGCCAGAAGATGACAAAAGGAGGAGGAAGAGGAAATCAGAAGTCCCAGTGGACATATTGAAGAAGAGTGGATTTTAGATACAGAATCTCTCATTTGTATGCTAATTTACACAATTAACACACAACACAAACGGGGGTCAGAGAAAATAAATAGCTCCGGTTTGCTGTTTCTTTGATGTTGTTGTTCTACAAAGTGTTGGCAGTGAAGTCTGGAATATTAATCATTGCCAGCTCCTCCACCTCCAAACCCTCCAAAATCTTCAAACTTATCGTCACGAACTACAAAGTACACTGCAAAAACTGAAATCTAAGTAAGATTAAATATCTCAAATAAGGGTGATATTTGCTTATTTTCTGTCTGATAAGATAATTCTTCTCACTAAGCAGATTTTATGTTAGTGTTTTACTTGTTTTAAGTGTTTTGGTCCTAAATGATCTCAGTAAGATATTACAGCTTGTTGCTGATATTTGATGAGCTATATTGAGTAAAACATGCTTGAAACTAGAATATCAACTGTTGCAAAGCTGTGTCATCAACACTCACAAGTATAAAACTACTTTTTTAAAGTAATAATTTCTTACTTCAAGCATGAAAAAAAATTAATGACTTTGACACAATTGTGTCTCAAAATTAAAACAGATGACAGCCAAATGGACTTTGCTGTTTTATTTTCAATGAAACAATAGAAAATAAGTACTCATATAGTAGTACAGTTGGCACAGTACAGTAAACTCACAGTTAATATTTAACATTTCAAACAATTTTGAACAGAAATTGTTCATGCACATTCAGATAAATTCTTCAAAATTACAATTAAAACATTTTTGGCCGGGGGGCCGGGCTGTATATATGCGCACTAATTGACTGAAAGAGCACGCACTTGGCGCGATGATGTCATGTTATCGATGGAAAAATGCATTTTTTGACCATACGATTTGCCTGAGCGGCTAGGAGACCCCGAGAGTAACAAGCGGTTGCCTTGTTGCCTTTCCATTAAGAACAATAAATTAGTTTTTAGTATACGTTTGCTGGTTTCAAGAAATGTAATGCCGAGCGCATATCATTATGTCAAGATAATGGCACTAGCATTTACTTTATTTAAGAATATTTTTCAACATATTGAGCAAAAAGGTCTCTTTTTTTTTTTTTTTCCAAGAAAAGTGCACTTGTTATTAGTGAGAATATACTTATTTTAAGGTAGTTTTGGGTTCATTGAGGTTAGCTAATTTTACTTGTTCTTCAAATGTTCTTGTTTTATTGGCAGATAATTTTGCTTAGTTCAAGTAAAATACCTCTAATTTTTGTATTTTTTTTCTTGTTTTTGAACACTGACTTTTTGCAGTGTAGTAAATGGGTTATACTTGTATAGCGATTTTCTACCTTCAAGGTACCGCATTTTTCGGAGTATAAGTCGCACCGGAGTATAAGTCGCACCTGCCGAAAATGCATAATAAAAAAGGAAAAAAACATATATAAGTCGCACTGGAGCCTGGCCAAACTATGAAAAAAAACTGTGACTTATAGTCCGAAAAATACGGTACTCAAAGCACTTTGACACTATTTCCACATTCACCCATTCACACACACTGATGGCGGGAGCTGCCATGCAAGGCCTTAACCACGACCCATCAGGAGCAAGGGTGAAGTGTCTTGCTCAAGGACACAACGGACGTGACTAGGTTGGTAGAAGCTGGGGATCGAACCAGGAACCCCCAGGTCGCTGGCACGGCCACTCTCCCAACTGCGCCCCGCCGGTGGTAGTGACATGCAATACCACTGATTTTATTTACGATCCTATACCAAGTAAAATTCAGGCTGGTATTGTAAATTAAATATGTACAATAAAAACTGCAATATTTTGTAAAAAAAAATCCTCCCAAAATATAAATACATTTCAGATGAAATATTACGAAATCAATGTTTTGAAAGAAGTCTTCCAAAACCGCATTACATTTCAGATGACATACTACAAAAGAGCATTGTTTCATGAAAAATGCTAGAAAAACTGCATTACATTTCATATATTACATTAAATATTATGAAAACTGCAAGTTTCATAAGAAATCTAACTAGTTTTAATAATTAGTTAGCTACTAAAAACTGCATTGTTTCGTGAGAAAGTCCACTAAAACTGCATTACATTTCAGATTGAATACAGTGCTATGAAAACTGCAAATTTTTCCTAAGAAATCCTGGTAAAACTGCATGTTTTGTAGGAAATCTTACTTAATACCAGATTTTGATTTCGTAATTAGTTAGCAACTAAAACTAAATTCATTACAAATACTACGGAAACTGGGTTGTTTCTTTAAAAATTCTACTAAAACTGCATTACATTTCAGATGAAGTACAAAAAAAATGCATTGTTTTGGGGGGAAAAAATCATACTAAAACTGCCTTACATTTCATTAGAAATACTAGAAACACTGCATTGATTGATAAGGACTTCTACTAGAACTGCATTATATTTGACATTAAATGCAGTACTATGAAAACCGCATTGTTCTTAAGAAATCCTACTAAAACTGCATTTTTCATAGGAAATCATACAAAAAATTAAATACATTCATTAGAAATATTACAAAAAATGCATTGTTTCGTAGGAAATTCCACTAAAACTGCCTTACTCTTCAGATTAAATACAGTGCTACGAAAACTGCATTGTTTCGTAAAAAATCCTAGTAAAACTGCATGTTTCATAGGAAATCTTACTAAAACTACATTGCATTTCAGATTAAATACTACAAAAACTGCAATATTTCTGAAGAAATACAACTGCATTACATTTCAGATTAATTATTATAAAACTACATTGTTTTGAAATAAATATTACTAAAACTGCATTACATTTCATATGAAAAACTACAAAAAAACGCAGTTTCATAAAAATCCTACAACTGCATGTTTAATAAGAAATCCTACTATTACTGCATTACATCTCATTAAAAATAGTACAAAAACTGCATGTGTTGGTAAGGAATACTACTAAAGCTGCATTACATTTCCGATTAATTATTGTAAAAATTGCATTGTTTGGAAACAAATCTTGCTACAGGTGCATTACATTTCAGATAAAATATAAAAAAACGGCATTGTTTTAAAAGAAATCCTATTAAAGCCGCATTACATTTCTTTAGAAATACTACAAAACTCCATTGTGCTGTAAGGAATTCCACTAAAACTGCATTACAGTTCAGATTAAATACGGTACTATGAAAACTGCATTGTTTCCTAAGAAATCAAACTAAAACTGCATGTTTTGTAGGTAATCGGACTAATACTGCAATACAACCATTAGAAATACAACAAAAATTGCAGTGTTTTGTAAGGAATTCCACTAAAACGGCATCACATTTCAGATAAAATACTATGAAAATTATCGTTTTGTTAGAAATTCCATTAGGTTAGATATATTAAATACAACAAAACCTGCATTGTTTTGTAAGAAATCCTACTACTACTGCATTACATCTCATTAGAAATACTACAAAAACTGCATGTGTTGGTAAGGAATACCACTAAAGCCGCATTACATTTCAGAATAAGTATTGTGAAAACTGCATTGTTTGGAAACAAATCTTACTAAAACTGCATCACATTTCAGATAAAATACAAAAAAACGGCATTGTTTTGAAATAAATCCTACTAGAACTGCATTATATTTCAGATAAAATACTACGAAAACTGCAGTTTCATATAAAAAATCCTAATAAAACTGCATGTTTCATTAGAAATCCTACTAAAATATTACATTTCATTAGAAATACCACAAAAACTCCACTGCGCTGTAAGGAATTCCACTAAAACTGCATTACACATTAAATACGGTACTATGAAAACTGCATTGTTTCCTAACAAATCAAACTAAAACTGCATGTTTTGTAGGAAATCAGACTAAAACTGCAATACAACCATTAGAAATACCACAAAAAATTGCATTGTTTTGTAAGGAATTCCACTAAAACTGCATCACATTTCAGATCAAATACTAAAAAACTGCATTGTTTTAAAAGAAATCCTACTAAAACCGAATTATACAGTATTTCATTAAAAATACCACAAAAACTCCATTGTGCCGGAAGGAATTCCACTAAAACTGCATTACATTTCACATTAAATCAGGGCTGCAACAACTAATCGATTAAATTGATTAAAATCGATTATAAAAATAGTTGGCGATTATTTAGTCATCGATTCGTTGGATCTATGCTATGCGCATGCGCAGAGGCTATTTTTTTTAAATTTATAAACCTTTATTTATAAACTGCAACATGTACAAACAGCTGAGAAACAATAATCAAAATAAGTATGGTGCCAGTATGCTGTTTTTTTCCCCCCAATAAAATACTGGAAAGGATAGAAATGTAGTTTGTCTCTTTTATCCGATTATTAATCGAAGTACCGTATTTTTCGGAGTATAAGTCGCACCGGAGTATAAGTCGCACCTGCCGAAAATGCATAATAAAGAAGGAAAAAAACATATAAATCGCACTGGAGCCCGGCCAAACTATGGAAAAAAACTGCGACTTATAGTCCGAAAAATACGGTAATAATCGACAGATTAATCGATTATCAAATTAGTCGTTAGTTGCAGCCCTACATTAAATACGGTACTATGAAAAAAAATTAAACTAAAACGGCATGTTTTGTAGGAAATTGTACTAAAAAGCAATAAAAAAAACCTGCAATACAACCATTAGAAATACCACAAAAAATTGCATTGTTTAAGGAATTCCACTGAAAATGATTGTTTCGTTATAAATTCCATTAGATTATAATTAAGTACAACAAAAACTGCATTGTTTCGTAAGAAATCCCACTAGAACTGCATTACACTGTAAACTAAAGTATAAAAGCGCTCAAAAGGCTAC